>NC_136413.1:104047500-104060000 GCF_051521515.1 Lactuca serriola | reverse complement strand
ACTTAAAGATCCTACTCACGTTCACTTTAAGAGGTGGTTTAAGGAGTTTATAGGTTAGCATCAAGGTATGTAGTTTTCCCAAACCAAATGTTGATGGCTTGGAGTTACATACCCCTGAAGAGAAGGAGATGAGCGCAAAAAAGCCTCTTCCGGATGTTGATCCGAAAGTGACGATACAACAAAGGCTATTCGGTGTGAGTTGGTGTTCAGTATGGAGGTACCTCTTCACTAGGGCTCAGCGCCAGTTCCTTAAGTAGATTAGGGAAAAGAACTCAGAGAATTGAGTATTTATCCATTTTATTTCTTTTTAATGCGGTAAATTCGGTCACAGATCCGAGTCATGTTTACAACGGACTGAAATCAAACCGACACGAGTGCAGGGAAGGACAATAATGATGCTATGAGAACTGATACAGAGCAAGAGAAGCAAAATGTTGTAGTAAATAAACCTTCACGAAAATAGGGTCCTTGGATGATAGGTCAGAAAAGGGGACGACGCGGAGTGATAAATTGAAATCAGAGAGGGGGAATTCACGGAGGTGAGCGAGAACATGATGGCAATAAGCAATAGGGCTCTCGGTTTGCAGTGTTAGAAACTGAAGAACCCGAAGGGATGGCCGATGAGCACAGGCTCGCCGGAGTGATCAGGGGGAACAATGAGATAGAGCAACGGGAAGAAGGTCGTCGTCTCTTTGGGAAGAGTCCAGCTCCAAGTACGCGGTTCAAGCACAGCTAAATGCACAGAGAGAACAGAGCACCCGGAATCAGCAAGCCATCCAGGGGGCCGGGGCCGCCCCCCACTTAACAACCTAAAAACCCTCCTACCCAATCGCAACCGAAAAACCCAGCGCAAGCTCCGCCCAGACCCGCTTATAACAACGCTGCGCCTCCGGCCAATTATGATCCTCAGCAGCAATAAGGTGCTCCCAAGCGACCCTGGGGACCCAATAGAGCTCACTACCCGCCATTAGCCCTACCCATTCCTACCCTATTCTCCATCCTTCTGACCTGTAAAACCCTTTCTCTGCCCAGAGATCAACCACTCCCCTGGCCTCCTGGTCTCGACTATTCAAAGTTCTGTCCATTTCACCGATACGCAGGCCGTACCATCGAAGAGTGTCATACTTTGCGTGATGTCATCTAGATGAAAATCTTATCAATTGGAACGAAGTTAAGGCATACCTTAAAGCCGCCAATGTCACTGAAGCTACTGGGGATCTAGACTAATCCAATGCCACAACATCAAGGGGGACAAGTCACCACTCAGGGACCTACACCGGTACAAACTAATCCAGGACTTTCTGCCAGCGCTAACACCATCCGAGCTTGCACTGCCGCTCGAAGAGAGATGCCTGTGAGACCCTCTCAAGTTCTTGAATTCGAAGGAGGTTCTGAGAATTCAAAAGTCCGAAGTCACTTTCTTTGTCCCTAGGAATCTAAGTTCCAAAAGCAGACGAAATCGCTATGGAACCGGACCTCCTCGCTGCTGCTTAATTCATTACCAGGAAGAGGGAAATTTGCTTTTTTAGTAAGCTCTATTAGCTAGTAAGGGTGGGTTGAAAAGGTAAAGAAGGAAGAATCCGAACGAATGCATGGGCAGGTGAAATGAGCCCTTTTTTTTTAATACCCTCATCACCTACTAGTGAGCCGGAAAGCTTAGGGACGCCTCTCGTTCCTCTTCCCCCATTTGACAACCGTATCTCGTTCGGATGATTCTCTGAAACCCCCTTAACTAAGAGAGAGAAAGGCGAAGGGAAGTTCGGAAAAGCCTAGCAGACGGGACTATCAACCCCTTTCTATTAAGACCTCGGCACCATCCTTACCCCCCTACGAAAGATTTAGCCCTATTTATTTATAAGAGGAAAGCTCCCAGGTTCCACATCTTAAAGAAGTGCATGACCAGATTGGAAGCACGGAGGTTCATTCGCAATGGGACAACTCACCCAGCCATGATGCATGACAGAAGAGATCGAGCACAAAATGGAGTTTCCCTCTTGGGCGAGGCTCACGTCCGGAAATAATCTTTTTCAAGACTTTCTCTCCTATGTTGACCTTTCTCTATATTACCTTATTTTTTAATTCACTTGAAAGCCCCTTTTCTGGTAGACCTGGGCATGTTCCATGGCGCGAAGTCTCTTCTCATCTAATAGCTCTCATTTTGGGGATATATAAAAAGCTCTCTATCATCCACATCCAAATCTTTTTCTGGGCCCTGATTTTTCAGGGAATGGCGGAATCCGTCTCTAGCAAGTACGCAACTGGCCTTAAATTGTATCGAGAGGCCCTTCTCATAAGATGTTGTAAGGGCCTTATTCGACGAAGCTTAAAGCAGACATCAAGAGCTAAGAAGGGGGCCAACAAGCCCCTTTGAAGCTAATGCCTTAGAAGCTACAGGACATAGAAGCAGGCCAACAAGTGGATTGAATCTTTTCCAGTCTAGAGACTGGCGGATTACCTTCGAAACAAAGGATTGCAAAATTCCTTCTGCTTTGGACAAGATAAGTGGACAGATGAGTTGAATAATACAGGGACTGATAAGCTAAGCGAGGTTCCCCTTTGAGATCTCCCAACCTAAAGGCTTTATTCAGAGGTGGGTCTTTCAACCGCCTACTCTTTCGATGAAGGGTGCACTACAAGAGAATCGGTACTAAAGATATTAAATGGGGGGATTTCGCCGATATTGAGTCGACTATAAACTATTCATCTTGCTTGGAACCGTCGTTGTGTATGGGAAAGAGGGCTTCTACCTATGCTTGGTTGGGAAAAGGGTGAATGGTCCCAAAAGGGACGGGAAAAAGCCACTAGAAAGAACGGGGGGTCATCCACCAAGTATCAAGCTGGGTAGTCCACTTTATCCGTGACTCTGAGTACAAGATTTCCGGGATCAAGAAACTAGCAAACAAATATGCTCGGCTGGACTCTTTTCTCGTGTGCCCGGAAAATTCAATTTCGGTACAACTCCGCTTGCTGCAAAGCCTTTATTTATCGTCCAAACACTCCAGATCTGCACTTCCCTTTACTCCATAGGGCCGAAGCCTTATTAAGTTAAGAATTAAGAAGGGCTTTTTTTTATAGAGAGAGAGTCAGGGGCGATCTATATTGCTTACCACAGCTCTATTCCCGACTTGAAATCCATAACGGACTTTAAGATAGGATGAACATTCCCGTTCTATAGGTAGCACTGCCCCTATTAGATTAGAGAAGGGTGAGGGCCCACTTCCTTCTGATCTGCTAGCACTGTGAATTACCTTAGACCTACGCAGCAGGAACGAGATGGAGCACCTACTCTACTGGTCGTCTGCTCTCTCGAGGTCGTCCTTATCTAGGTACAAAAAGGACATTACGGGATATCTCCAAAATTCGATGTACTTCGTGCAGGACACATCTCATGTTTGCCGAATCTAAAAACCATCGCCTTTGCATCCAAACACTTCACGGCGGCTATGATCAGATCCCAGTGTTGGTTCACTTTTGACTTTATCCTCCACCAAATCTTATGATCTCCTGTTCTCAATGATGTTAAGCAGCTCCTGATCGCAGCAATCATGCCTTCGAAGGTACGTTTTTTTCATTCGGGGTCTTACCTTGGGGATAGACGATGGACCCGCCATTCGACATGATGCAGCATTTTGAAAGAAAATTCCATCAAATAAAAGGAGTTTACATTTCTGACATCTCTTGACACCCTTACTTTTAATAGGGGGCCTTGCCTCATGATTTTCTTGGCAAGCATTTGGCTGTTGACGTGTCCTCCGCACCCACTTGAATGAGCTTGTTCAACAATGTGTGCTCCTTATTTCGGAAGGGCGAGTGACCTTTTGTAAAGGACATCTCCCAAGATCACAAATCGTCGGGAAAGTTCCCTCCGGGCTCTCCTCTGACCACGAGTGGCGTACTCCGGTATGAACCCGTCTTGAGGTAATTGTAGAAAGAATAATACCATGGTTCCCATCGTCCTCGTAATCTTCCTCGTCTTGACTGGTGATAGTTCATCATGTTCCAACTCCCGATAGTCTTCATCCAAGAAGAGAAATGAGTCCCGTTCGGCGGAAGGGCTCTCTGTGGCTCGGATGTCGATGACAAGCGACTCTGTGCTTCGGTGTACTAGCATGTGTACTAGAGCGGCTGAGTATGAATTCCATAAGGGCTGGCGAGTCAGCCAAGCGATTTTCTATTCTCGGAACATGGGTGAAGGTGATCTCCCTAAAGCGCTTGATCAGGTCAATGGCAAGTTCTTGGTACGATATGAGTTGGGTCTCTTTGGTCTTCCATTCTCCTATACCTCTCTCTATAAAAAAAAGCCTTTCCCCTTTTCAGAATACCCACGGTAAGCATCCTGCTCTCGATCCAGAGCTACTGCTTCAACAATCAACTGAGCTTAGGAAGTCAGGTTAAGACGTCGACTTATAATTGGTCTTGCCCGAGGAGATGAAAAAGAATTAGGGCTTGCTTTCTCAATTCACATCTATGAGCGATGATTCCTCTATCTCTTGCTCGCTTCGATCGGACTCTGGCAGCTTAGGGAAGAATGATGGCTCGCTAACAAGGCCCCTAAATGACCGCTCAGAAGGCCTACCTCTTTTTTTCCCAATCTCTCACTCGCTCGTCCCTCTCTCATGAAAGATTGTCTCTCCTCTCCCGGCGGCTTTTAGTCATATCTATAGCCAGTTGCTAAGACGATTCCCACTCAAGCATTCTCATTCAACGGTCTATCAATGCTGTCTTATTTAGTTCAAAATTACTTTCTTTCTACTAGTTCTTACATAAGCAATTTGCAGGAAGTAAACGAAGTCTTTCCTTCCGAAATCCACTCCTGAAGTCACGTCTTTCAGTACTGGGACTGAAGTCAAGTACTTTCGAGTTGCTCTTTGCCCAAAGCCCTCTTTCCGACTTAGAAAGACCAACTAACAATAGCTTTAGCATCTCTTGAGTTGGAAAGGTCTTTATAGAGCTAAGGGGAAGGTTTGGAACCCTAGTAGCAGAATGGAATCAGCGGGCTGACTTCCATGCTAACACGAGTAGTTTAACTCAGCATTACCTCGTAAGGTCGTTTTCAATTTTTTTTGCTTTGCGAGAAACTTTTTAAAAAGTCTTCAAATAGCCATTGCATAGTTTACGAATTATGCTTAGTAGGGACCTAAACACAGGAATGGTTCAGAGTCAGACCACGCCTTATGACGAAAGGGGGAGAAAGGACTGTCGATCTGTGATCAAAGAAAACTATAGCTGAAGAATGGGATACAGATTGACCGGCACAAAATCCATCTCTATCAATCTACGCTCATTGATGAGACGGCGACATAGAGAAGTCACCCCCTTCTCACTTAAAAGTAAAGAAGAGATACAAACTTTTGAATCTAAATTTGGTGGGATCGAGGATGGAATCGAATAGCGAATGCACTTGACCGACCCGCCATCTCTTTCCTTCAATAATGCCTTCGCTTCACTTCAAGACGCTATTTGCCAATAAGAAAAAAACTACCTGAATGGAAGAAGCCGAAGGGGTGAACGAGCGCTGCGGTAACGAGCTTTCCTTCTGCCGGCCTTTATAGGAGTAGGGGAGCGTGGTGAGATAGATAGACGTCCAATCCTGCAGCAGCTAGTTGCTCGGCCTTAGTCTTGGGCTGATCTCACACTTCAATCAAGCCCTTCGTACTTCGATCCAATCAATCGATCGATCAAGAGGCTAATCTCTTTTGTTTGGGCCGGTAGCTAAAAGAAAGTCCTCGCTTTCTCTTGAACAAGGGAAGGGCAGCATAGCATTAGCTTCAATTAAACAAGCTCAACCTTGAGAAAGGTGGTAGGCCGAAGAACCGTTGAACGCTTCAACTTGGCCACTGAAGAAGGCGAAGGCTGGGCGAGAGACTAGGCCAACTTACTGCTTACTGCTATGCCATGGTTGAAGCTTTAGCAGTTTTTCCTAAACGGTGATACCGCCAGGTTTGAAACTTCAATCTTTTAGCAGCTTGTGGGGCCTGGCCTGAAGGTGATATTAATACCACTCCGGCCCCTGCAGCCCCCAAAGTGCTAGATCCATCGAAGTAGAGAGTCCACCTCTGCAAAGGCGAGGACTTCTTCATCGAGCTCCACTGGTTCGAAAACATTCATGGCATGATCTGCCAAGAAGTCTGCAAATGCCTGTCCTTTGACCGCCTTCATAGGAACGTACCGAAAAGTGAACTCGGATAGCCCTAGGATCCACTTCCCAATTCTCCCCTTCAACACGGGTCTGGTCAGCATATACTTAATCAGGTCCGTTCGAGCAATTACCAACACTGTTGTGGAAAGGAAGTAGTGTCGGAGCTTGGTTGCTGCAAAGTAGAGCGATAAGCACATCTTCTCGATCGGCGAATAATTCTTCTTAGGGAAGACCCTGCTGAGATAATACACGGCCTGCTCCTGCCCTGAATCAGATCGAATTGGGGCATAGGGGATGATTGTAGATAGACCATCAGCATAATCAATTCTCGTAAACCAAGAACCATCAAGCAATTTCATGCTTTTGTTCCTAATTGGGTAAACCGGCTCATTCGCCTTTACCACTCCACTCTGTTTGTAGGAAGGTACTTCCGGCCCTCCTCAAGGATACCCGCAATGATTGGGTCAAGATTTTTAGGTTGTGATGTAGGAATAACCATTTTCTCTATACCCCCCATCTGTGTATAAGGGTCAGCAAGCTCCGAATCCCGTTTGTTCCTTTCTTGGGTCAAGGAGCAATTTCAAACATTTCCATTTTGATATTGGATTTCCCTTTTCAAGATGTCTCAGAGCAAGCAAAGTCTGACCTTATCTACTTATAAGCGCAGAGGGAAAGTAGCAACTTGATTTGGACCATAGGGGGCTTCCTTCCGAACTACGGATAGGCTACCGGGCTTTGCACTTCGGCCCGTGAGAATAACGTGCTCTATCTCTTCTCTCACCCGACAGAGAACTATCGTCTCACTTTCGCTATTTATTGCAAAAAAAGAAAAGACAAGGGGGGGACATAAAGGCCTTACCCCTGAACATCAAAACAAGCTAGGGAGCTCTAAAAAAGAACATGCCTTGGCTATGAACAGGCTTTTTAGAATCAAAAGGAAGAGACCCTAAGCTATTAAATAAAATGGAGTCTGAATGAGTATGACCATAAGCAGCCAAACAATCTGCAGCTTTGTTGTCCCCCCTAAAGACATGAGATAATTTCGATAAAGAAAAATGTCCTTTCCCAGCAAGCACAACTCACTAGCATGATCCTAAGAAAGCCACACTGTGATTTTGATTTGGCACCATTAAACCAGGAAGCCAAAAGATGGTGAAGAGAGGAGCTTTATAAAAGAAATCCACATTGAGACTGGGAGAGAAATGAGACCCTATTATCCTAGGAATATCACTTTGAGAGAGGTGATCCACTCTTTCTATGCAAGGAGAGGAACAGCAAACACATTTGGAGGCAAAATTCATTCCAAACCTGGGAAAACTGCTATCAACAGCAATGGCATTCTTAATTAGTCTTAGTTTCCACAAAAAAACACCCATTTTCAAGGGCAACCATTTGTTCCAAAGATTTTGATAAAGAGATCTCTAGCCAGTCTCTTCTTTTGAGAGGACAACTCAATCAACTCGGCAGATCCCCTCTTGTCAAAATACTGAAAGCGAGAGTGAAGCATGTGTTTCGTTTACATTCTAACTATTTTACCATAGTTAAGAGAGTCAAGACGATCTTCCTTTTCTTTTGCCCTAAGCCCCAGTCATCCGTGGAGCCTTTTCATATCATAGCTAGGCCTCCTCTTTTTCGATGACTTAGGAGGGAAATTCTCTTCTCGCAATTAGGAGTCAGTGGATGACATCCCATTCTACGAGTTTACTTACGGCTGGAGTAAGCAGAGAGTCAAAAAAGTCAAGGGAAGCTTTTCAAGTAGGATTCGAACCTACGCCCGACTAGTCAGTTACCAGCCGACCGCTCTACCACTGAGCTTGAAATAAAAAAAGGGGTTTTCCGGTGATTAAGGTAAGGTCTTGGGTCGAAAAGTAGGTATAAAGATATGCATATTTGAACAAAAAATGTAACTAAGCCCTTATCAAAAACAACTATTCCAAAGAACCGGTTTCAATAATCTGAATAAAGCCATTATCGTCCACAGATATGAAAGCCCCAATACAAGTAACTGGGTCGCCCCCTGGGACTAAACACATAACCTTTCCAACAAGACCTAGTCCATTCAAGAACTCCTCCCATTTGGGTACATGAAATTCCTTCCATTTTACAATCCCAAGAGGAACGCTAATTTCATAATCATAACGAGCGTGTGGCATTTTTATAAACTGTTCTTCGAAAGCTTGGTAAAATTCATCTAAAAAAAATTGAATAAGAAGGGAGCTCTAAAATCAATAGTTGGTATTCCTTCCTTAGACGACCAATCTTTCCCAGTCTTGTCTATAATGGGCGAGTGAAGAAAGGATGATACCTGAAAATCTTTTGATCTTTCACCACAGATTCCAGTTTAGACAAAAGACGCGAACGGGAAAGGATATGCGTCTGCAATCAAAGTGGATACTTGTTCTTGATGGTTAGGTTACCTTGTTGAGCGCCCGATAATCAATGCCCAAGGCTCCCTTTCTGGAATAAAACAAGGGCTCCCCAACCTTTTCCCCAGCAAGATAGGGAAAAAGAGCCTTGGAGGCTGGAATATAAATAGGAAAAAATGACTTCCTTCAATTCTTTCCTGAGTTCAACCAAGCCCCTTAACTAATAGATGCTAGTTGGGGGGGCCATCTGCTAAACCCAGCCCCACTCTAAGTAAGTTAAGGGGCTTTGGCTCCAGGCTCCAACTTGATCTTGTGGTAGACTGGCCCTCCTAGGGGGCACTTGGCAACTCACTCGTGGGGCATGAAATCCCCAAATTCCTAAAGTACTTGCTGCACTTCTTGGGAAAGAAGTTGTCTTGGTATTGGATCCGCTCTTCTCTTAGCATGAACATGAATTCTATTCTATTCGTCTTCTTTATTCAGCCCCCACCCGAACCATTCTTAAGACCACCAAGCCCTCCCGAATGAGTTCTACTATAGAAGCTTTCAACGTAGACCCGGGGACAAATCTTTCACTCACTGAGAAGTGAAAACCTGTGACTAGATCGTCCTGAAGACGGATGCGACGGGAAGAAGTGGCATTTGGAAGTGTTGCTGACTTAACATTTAGGTTTCGGCATAACAAAGCTTGCACTGTCTTTTCGCACTTAGGCGCACTGCGTGCCATTGGTAATGATTCTACTACGGTGCCACAAATTCGCAAGCTGATCCTAAGTAATCGTTGTTGTTCATTGGATTCCGGAGGAACTACTTCGTTAGGATTGAGGAATTGCTGTGATTCTTCCTGAATAGCCTGGATTCTCCCGTCGAGAGTCTCTTTGAAAGTCTTACCTAAACTCTTCCGACTGAATATGATAAAGCCTATAAAACAACGAGCTACTATCATTTCTTCATTATAGATTGAGATCTTCTTCGAACTTGATGCACAAATAGATAGAATAGCAGCAAATAGCATCTTTCTAGCCTGCATATTCGTGGAACTCAATCTCATTTAGAAAGCCTTCTCTCTATCTTTTAGCAACTGAACGGGAAGTGGTTTAGGAAAGGACTTTAGAATCGGATGCGCTCGCCCAGCGAGAAAGGCCCTGACCCTGCCAACCAAGTCAAAATAAAAAAGAAAGAAGAGAACGAAAAGAGAACTTCGTATTTTGCTAACTCTCTAGGAGTCATGTTTAACCTTGAATGCTATTAATAGATTCTACAGCAATAGTCCCTCGGACTCGGAAAGTAATAACGAAAATGGCTAACCCAATAGCAGATTCCGCAGCTGCCACCGTTGGAACCAATGAAGCAAATGATTGACCCATCATATCATCCGAAGAAACGGAAAATACCAAAAAGTTCGAATTCACAGCTAATAACATTGATTCAATTGGCATTGACATAATAGGAATATTTCGTCTATTAAGGAGGATTCCCCGAATACCTGAAATAGAGATGATCATAGAAAATGTGAAATATTTGATAGGATCCGTTTCGGGAACGTAGAATGTAAGAGAAATTCAAATGTTAGAACTCCAGAACCTCATTAGAAAACATAGTTGATTAAATCGAGGAGATTGTAAATCTCTTCCCATAACCAACTATGAGTTCCATTTGATTGTAAGTCATAAAAATCCCTGACTAGGCTACTTAAATCGTCCGCATTTACAGCCCGAACAAGGTCCGCCATGGACCATTCGGGAGGTAACTGCCTTTCGGTTTCATTTAGTAATTGGTTTAATGTATGACTTATGCTTTCCAGGATTTCTGGAAATGGTGGAGCGCTTTGCGCCTCTGACTCAGTACTTGATAGACTATCTAATGAAGAATCTGCGGATCCCAAGAAGTCCATATCAGTCTCTTGGGATAGCATAAAAGAAAGCTCACTCGGGCTTGGTTGCCCGTAGAGAATCAAAAAATCTTGTTCCGGTTGCATCCGAAAATAATAAAATAGTCGTGCCGCGCTCCCCTATCTTTGTTTAGGTAGCTTAAGCTTCTCTTTAGCAAGACCAACAGTCTTACTTAATGAGGGTAGCTTGGCTGTTAACCAAGAAATGAACGGGATTCTGCACTTGGAATGCAAAAGCATTCTTTTCAATCTTGTACCTTACTTAACACCAACTCAATCTCGATTCTCTGAAGCAGCAAACTCTCAAAAAAATGAATTGACCAATTGACGACGCTCCTCATTCATTATAACGATATTTTCTCAATTCTATTGTTTAACCACGAAGAGTGTATCTGACGGAGACACTCGCTAGATCTAGTTAGAGTTCCTCGGCGAATCGTCTCTTTCTTAATGAAATATCTGTCTAGCCCTTATCCTGCTAACGACGCCCTTCTTATCTACGAAATTGACCCTTCCTTTCCTTCCCCAGCTTTGAGTGAAGTTCCTTCCATCAACAGTTAAGTCATTAGTACCAGAGCCTATTCTTTCAATTGTGCAATCAGTTCTTCCACTTTGCTCAATAGCCGGAGATGAAATAGCGAAGGTTACGTTCACATTTCTAAGCGCGGTTCTTCCTCCATCAGATTAGGCATAATCAACAGGAGAGAGCCAAGCAAGGTTGACGAGAGCAGCGGATTATTTCACAATTACCCAAACTCGAGCAAGGGTAGCAACGGTTACTGATTACCTGACTGAACCACCAGGAGCTTCTTCTATGGCATCAATGCCATTATCTGTCCATCAATCCGATTTAATTAATCAATCGAAATCTTTCATTTTATCGGGAATTTTTGGTTGTTCTTCGCCTTACCGAGTTGATAACATCTACACCGGAAACAAGAAGTCTACCAACGGTTATTGCCAACAGTTCCTACGTTCACAGCTCTTATTTTTCCAACAGCTAGGCCATCCAAGGGGAGGGATGACAGCCCTAGCCCAGCTAACTTCACTCTTATGATGATTCAATTGCTTACACCGGCTACTGGTTGAGCTGCTACGAAAGCAGTTACCTTTCTTACAGCAGGGCAGATGATTTCACAGTTAGCAAATCTTTCTTCTGAACTCTCACAAAAGAGCTTACTCTCTTTCGAAAGACCGGATACGGTTAGATCTAATTCTAGCACTTAGAGTGTCCTGCTCCCCCCTTTGCCATTGTCACTACTGGTACCTGACCCCATCGGCTCGACATTTTTGCAAACACCGACCCGACCCTTACTCAATAGGGCAATTCAAAGAGGAGAACGAGGACAGCTGACTACCGCTAAAAGTCAGACTACGAGTACACATTGTATGATTGAAAACTGCCGCTGCATACTACCCGGTAATTGCAGGTCTGACTGATGCCTTCTCTCCAACAGCTGCTTCAATCAATGTGAAGTCTGACTACGAGGCCTCTTAGCCCGCAGCTGACTACTTATTGAAATGAAAGACCGAACATTTAAGGCTAACTCTTTCTCGTCTTCAAAAAAGTATCAAAATGCAGTTATATAAGCTATCACTTTTGCAATTCAAGATCAGCTCATCGAAGGGAAAAGTGAGAGTATCAAAATGCAGTTATATGAGCATCGACTTGATAATTTGCCTAGTGAGAAAGCCAGGAAAAGACCCAACAGGCATACAAACTCACTCTCCCGGGGCAGCAGAGGAAGGCAAGATTTCTTAGGAGTTTCAAATCTCGAAAAAAGGCTTTCTTTTAGGCGCTTCCTCTCCTTTCAGTCGAGCTAGACTGAAGACTTTCTCTTTCTAGCCAAGCAAGCTTCATGCTGAAACTATCTTCCTTCTTTGTCTTTGTGCGAGACTGGGGGAGGTTGTAAGGTAGCAGGAATAGATCTACTATGCCTTGAGTCGGGTTTTCACTCCTCTCCCCTCACTACTCTCTTTGGTTCTGCCTTGTTGAGGCCAGTAGAGGTAGAATTTTCACAGCTAACTCTTCCCGGTCTCTACGATTGCTTGACTTAAACAAGTGACCTCCTTTCTTTCATCAGGTATGGTCCCAGACAACCTA
>NC_136413.1:104027500-104032500 GCF_051521515.1 Lactuca serriola | reverse complement strand
CAAATGAGATTTCTAAACTCTACAACCGCTCCGGTTTGAGCAATAAGAGCCCGCCTTCCGGGTCCTATATTCTAGTTACTAGCTTCAAAGGAACTACTAAAAGAAGGAGTCAAAGCATCGGAGAGTGCTACCTATGAGTGAGTCACCCGCCTGGTTACCTGTCCTTATGAAGGAAGGTGCGCATGAAAGTCTTTACGGAAGACCATCAAATTACTGATTAGGAAGGTCTTTAAGGAATGAACTTCTATTACAGGGATTCTTTTATTAAGACCTTTCGGATAGATAGCCCTATTGAATGAAGGTTGAACACCAACCCGCCTGGAAAGCTAAGAGTCGGCAAAGACCTAGCTGTCGAGGAATGAAAGAAGTCGCTTTCTAGGAGAAGGAGTACGAGGAAGTCAAGTCACAGGCAAGCAACCAACAGGCTAAGAGCTATCTCCCAACCTCTCCCTTATTGACAAAATGAGAGGGATTTCAGGCAATTAGCATATAAGAATTCCTGCCCTAGAAGATCGCATTTCTGACTTGAGCACCGTCTTTAGGCATTTCAGTTCTCAGGATCTTACGAAGAAAGGCTAAAGATCGTACTGAACACAACCCTATGATATGAGTGAAGGCGAGCCAGGAAAGCACCCTGAACTCATAGGGTGAAGGCGAGGAAGCTTTCAAAATTTCAGGGGCTCCTCTAAACAAGAGTTTTGACTAGGTAGATTTGCCCTTCTACGCCGTTTTAGGTGAGTTCGGACTCAATCATTGACCGGAGATTGGGACAGAGCGGATGGCAACTAGCTGACTTCTTCCTGTCACTCGTACAGATCTGATTGAAGATATTGCATTAGAAAGGGATACAAAGTAACTTCCGAAGATTGAAAGAGAGGCAATCCCAGTTCGATACTGGTCTTGTTGCACTTCTTCGAGTTAATGACGGATAGCCCGCTAGGGACTGCTTGGCTTGTTAGCGAGAAAGCGCATAAAAGAATGCCATTTCTCGATCGAGAAAATAGGCTCAAGTACATTAGTCCGTCACTGCCATTTTGACTAGGTGGATTTTGCCTTCTAGTTGACTTCTTTCTGCGGGATACCCTAGTTAGAGCAGTGAAACCTTTAAGGCAAGAGATGCGGGCAAGTCAGTCGCTAGAACTCCCAGATGCTAATAACTCGCTAGAAGGGGTAGAAAGCCTGTTCTTTTGGTACAAATCCTCTTTCTTGAATGAAACTAGCTAGCTGTCTTTGAAATCAAGTACTTAGCCGGAAAGGCAAGTCCATCGCGGGCACTACCCGACTTATTTCGGTATTGCATATAAGTACAAGTTTAGATGTGGCCATCTAGACAAGTGAAACGGTCCTTGCTGTCGAAGTTTACTACTGGATAGGAATTCCATCGGTATGGCATTAGAACTGCTCGGAGAAGTTCGATATTGAAGGTATACAGTTCGATAGATCGGTATTGAAGTGAGATATTCAATCCTCTTTCTATTGAATGGTATTTCACTGCCTTTCATGTACAAGTATTGCAACTGAGACTGAGAGACAAGGGAGATCCCATTGAACTTGCCTTGATTGAATGAAGGCTAGCTGACTTCGATACTGAATGAACTCGCATGCTGGAGAACCGATGAGAGACATAGTCGATGCCAATATAGCTGTAATTTCACACTGAAGCTTTTCCCTTCGAAGAGTTGATCTTTCATTTCAAAAGTGGTCTCTCCCCAATGGAGAAATGATGCTAGCCCTTTTTCCTTCGATGACAGAGATTGAAATGGATAAAGTGGATTCTCCCTAATGGTGAAATGAGACTGATTTCAGTGATTGAACTGATGGCAACTAGCGAGCAATCTTACTCAATAGGGGCTTTCCATCTTAAAAGCCTTCCTTCTTGCTTGCTTGCGAGAAGGCTTTCTTGCGTTCTTGCTTAGCTGGGGAGGCAGTGGACCAATAAGCTAGCTGTCCCAACCAAGACAGGAGCTAGCCTCTTATCTTAAAGGCTATCGATTTCCTCCTTGAGGAGCAAGGAAGATCAGAGGTCACACTGGAAAGCTATCAACTAACCTGTAAGAAGACTCTTTCTTTGGGCTTCTTCTTAGTCCGTTAGGTAGTTGCCTAGAGCTATTAATAGACTGAAAGGGGAAGAACGACCAGTCTTCCTAGCGATGTACAATTCTTTTGGTATATGAAATCTCGATGTCTAGGTCAATTCAATATCGAACAGAAAGGTAGCAATTCTTTTGGCACAGTCTTTTGGTATATGCAATTGAGAAGCCAAAGTCAGATAGAAGGGCTTGCCTTCCGCACTTTCGTATACCAAATACGAATTGAGAAGTGACTTTGTACAAAAGTACATTGTACCATCAGTCAATCAAATTTCTCCTATCCATTTTGAACTTGATTTTGTACCAACTAAACCTAAGCCAATAGAGCGTCTTGCCTTCGCAATATCGAAGGAGAAATGTTGTCAATGCTTTCATAGATGCCATACAACCATCCCTTCCCCTCCTAGTCCAAGAAGAGCTTCCCCTCCTTCCAGGCCCTAAAAACCTTGCTTCCTAAGCATACTGATAAAGAATTAGCAGAGTCGTCTCCCTCCTCCTAAAAGAGAGAAGCGGGCTAACCCAAGAGAGAGACCAGCCATAATTGCTCTTAAGGTTAGTTAATGGCTTTCAAGGGCTGAGGGACATTAGCCACTCTCCTGCTCGTACCTCGCTAACAACCGTCAACAACCAGTGTTGCAACAACTCCTAAATCAATAGGGCCATAAAGACTAGTCCTACTTGCCCTAGAGATTAGTTAATAGCTTCAAAGACCGGCAGGAAGTCATACAACCTAGCTCTCCTTACTTGATAGGGGGTCGGATAGAGGGTCTAGTAAACTAGCTGAGTCATTCGAGAGGCTTCAAACTTGGCTAAGCCTTCACATAAGCGGGACTGCTTGCATGTCCATCATTAGATTTGCGGGGTAGTGGAGGGAGTGCTTCCTCTCCTTAACAGTCGAGCTCTTTCTTTCCTCTCAAGGAGCATGAGCGGAACGGAACAGTATCAAGTCTATTAGTCGGAGAGGTCGTACCGTCGAGCGAGTTGGGGAGCTCGACTAAAGCCGACCTGAGGGAGGCCTACAACCGTCGGTCTAGAAAGCTAGTAATTCGGATCTAGGACTAGGAAGGGAAGGCAACTACCCCGAGTTCAGGGTCTGTTGGTTTAGAAGTTCTATATTGAAGTTTCGTAGTGAGATATTTCAGTTAGGTAGTGCTCCTTCTCGAATACCAGACTGAGAGTGGGAGATTGACATCCTTTCAATCTTGGCTAAGAGGACTATTCAAATCCTGGTGAAGTAAAGGACTATGAGAATTCTCAAGTCGATGCGAATATAGGGCCATTTTGATGCGGGAATTGTGCAAAATGAGACTTTCAGGGAGATAAGGCAGGGAAGCCATTAATGGTATTTCATTCGAAGTGGTGTATTTCAAGTTGGAGAGTTAGGGAATTCAATCTTGGTATTGAAAGTGCGGAATCGTATTACCGAAGTGGGCTATTTGGATAGGAATGAAATAGGTTTTAGAAGGTACAAGTATTGAAAGAAATCCTGTTTACAATGAGTTCTCAATCGCAAGGTCCTACCCGAGTTACAGAAAGTTGCTGTCGGCAAAGAAGTCTTACCAAGGATAGCCACGGCTTTCATTGAAAAAGGATAGGCCACTCGCTGAGCGCCCTAATCAATGAGGATAGGTTTCGATGTGGGGTATTTGCTATATGGTATGGTACAAAGTCAGTTTCTAATTATTCGTGTGGGGAATGAACGCAAACCGCTTCAAGGCAACGGGCTATCTCCCAACTTTCACTTTAGGAATGCCTTTAAGGCTAGCTCTCTCCTTTGGTACTCAATTGGGTATATTTCGTAGTGAGATAAGGAATTCAATCGTATATGGTATTGTACAAATACAGTATGGCAGGATTGACTAGCGGGATGGTTTCAAAAGAAGGATTTCTTGTGGTATCGGTACTCAATAGGGAACTTAAGGGATAGGAATGTACTTTGAGTTCTCAATTCTATTGCATTAGAAAGTGGGGAATTCAATCGGTATGGTCGAAGGCAATCAACTGCCTGACTTCTGTAGATTCGTAGTGAGATTGACTGAATTCAGTTTGACTGAGAGTGAGCAAAAGCATCTTGTCAATTGAAACTGCGATTAGTAAATTGATTTCCAGAATCTAGTTGGACTTAGAGTCCGATGCCTATCTTGTAAGTCTTTACAGAATGGACTTTGACTTTTGAAAGTGTGGAATTTGGCAGGATTGAAGGTATTAGGTAAAAATCCACTTTCTTGAATGAAGTGGACTGGGAAGGGAATGCGAATAGGATAGGTTTGCGAAAGACCGAGGTCTTGACTTCTGCCTGTGCCTCTCGCTTTCATTCACAGGTTAGCCGAAGTCCTTTGAAGGTCTGCTTGCACGGAGATAGTGATTCGATCTTCCCTGCCTTCCTTCGTAGTGCTTGCGAGATGGACTCTTTCATCGGAGGGTGCTATTTCACCCATTGGTCTTGAGAAATCCTACTTCACCTACCTTTGGAACTCAGATCTCAAGAGAAGTCTTGACCGGACTACCGGACTCCCGGTCAGTGCTGCTAGACCTCTAAGCAAGTGTTGCTAGACTTTCCTGGCTGTTGTTGCTGCTCTTACAACTGCTAGGCAAGTTACATGAGTGAGGACGAACGAATGGAACGAATACGGTGAGATACGATTTAGAATCTCTTGTAGTTAGGCAAGTGGAGGACAGTGATCTTCCAAATGATCACTGGCCGGAACGATCTATGATAGCTATTAACTAGTGCCATGGAGTCAGTCAGTCTAAACTCTATAGCTCAACAGTCTAGTGCAGCTAATGTACGAAGGAAGCAAGAAGTCAGCTAAAAAGTATGAGAATCTCCACTGTTCAATCAACAACAACAGGGAGGGATGCCCCCAAGGGCATCCCGATCGATTCAATCAACAAAGCAAGTGTTGTGAG
>NC_136413.1:104000000-104022500 GCF_051521515.1 Lactuca serriola | reverse complement strand
GCTATTGAGCAAAAAGAGTTCGCTACCTTTCTGCGTCAATCTTGTTTTCGGGGGGTTCGTAAGCTGCAAGAAAGGAGAGAGAGGCAGGCTATCTCTTTTTTGAAGTCAGTGCTTGTATTTGGTCGTCCAGTTCTTCCGGGAGGAAAGGGGCATTCTTCACTCCTTCGCGACGCCTCTATGTACTACATAAGGGGCGGACTAAGGGCCCATTGGTTCTACCTTCTTTTCTTTGTCGGCGACAAGGGATCTCTCAACCCCCGCTAAGCATCCATAGCTAAATGGTTCAACATTTGAAGTTCTTTCCAAATGGTTCAACATTTGAAGTTCTTTCCTTGGTCTTCATTCAGTGAAAGGAGTGAAGCTTTCCGCAGCTGGAAAGCGGAGACCCACGAAGGCGAGATGATCCCAAAGCGAGAATGAAGCTAGAGCCATTACTTGACCAAGAACGTGAGAGGATTGAACACACCTTCCCCGGACCGGGTGGATACA
This sequence comes from Lactuca serriola, assembly GCF_051521515.1. Classification (NCBI taxonomy): domain Eukaryota; kingdom Viridiplantae; phylum Streptophyta; class Magnoliopsida; order Asterales; family Asteraceae; genus Lactuca; species Lactuca serriola. Next base: position 104,022,011 of record NC_136413.1, on the reverse strand, counting down.
CTTTTTGACCCTTCCCAGGATTGAACTACGGGATCGATCTCTTATTTACCAAGATATGAAAGCCACGAGCCACTTTCTTTCGATGTGCTGTCATGATCACATTCTCAGTTTCGTACGAGATTCCCAGTTTAGCTTACGGGGTCAAAGTCTTCTTTGGACTTTTCCAATTCTATTTCTTTTTCATCAATCGGGGCGAGAGGGAGCTGCTTCGAGGAGGCGACACCCACTAGTTTTGTCCGGATCAAACTCTCCCCAAAGCAGGTAGGTGAGAAGGGCTCGGCTCCATGCAGGTCTTTCACCAACGGCTGGCACTGAATTAGCGCGATGCGAAAGAGTCCGGGCTTAGTCGGCGGGGATAAGATTCTATTCTCGGAGTCAGAACTACTCCTATGCAAGGCTGTCGTCTCATGCTACTAGGGCGGCTCCCTTCTCTTTAATCAATTAGGGGTGGTAGGCGCCTGTAAAGAAGATCGCTTCTATTACTACACAAGTCGATAAGTCCGAACTCTAACAACTTCAAGGACTAGGAAGGCCCCTTTTTACTCATCCGGATTTCCCTTTCATATAGGTGCTCCAGAAAGAAGATTGGATTCGACAAGAGTCTCAGCGAGAATAGGCAGCTTTAGCATCAAGCACATCATCATACCGACAGTCATCCGAACGAGAGTCTCCCATTTGAATTCCCTGAGCAAGCTCTCCTCTTCCACGTTGCTGGAAAGGGCTTAGCCGCCTTTGGACAAGGACCCTTGGACCATTTACCCGGCCTCTCTATCCAGCTTTTTTCCTTCAACGACTCTAAGAAATAATGGTCTCGAACATAGGGGAATTCAGATGAAAGCTCCGGTCCTTGAATGAACGACTTAGCCCCTTGCACACTAAGGTGCCTTAGCCTATCCATACACAGCCACACCCAAAGGGGAGCGCCTGCCCAACTATCCGATCTTGTTTTCCCTTTCCGGGTAGATCTTCTCATTGACAACAATAGGTATCGGCCATAACCAAAGAAATTCTTTTTCAAAGGAGGTAATTCGTTCGCTCCAAACACGACTTGCTTGTAATTTATCCTTCAATCCCAAAAAAGCAAGAATGAATGACCAAACCCGACCCAATTTCCTTATTTTCTTATTCCCGCCAGGCGCTGTTAAGCCCTTCACCTCCTTCTGATGATCATTCCACTTCTTCGCCGCGGGAACATCTCTCTACTTAAAAGAGGGAACGAAGGCCCCGACCAATCATCGTGAAGAGAACCAATAAGAGCCAAAGGAGGTGATGAAAAGACCTTCTCTCTGGCCCCCTTTTCTTGCAGCTTTCGGACTTGGCCGATCATGAAGAAGATCATCCTCGCTCGGTCACGGGTAGATAAATAAAGGAAAAAGCCTTCTCTGGAGCATGCTCATGACAAGATCCCGAACTCCTACTTTGAAGGTTGGCAGCTGCAAGACCCAAGTCAATGTCTTAAGCCGGGCCTTCGACGGCGGCATGGAAGAAAGAAAGTAGTTTTGTTCTAAAGTCGAGATTTTTAAACTATAGAAGACCATCTTCGCGAGAAAGGTCTCGATCCCTTCCCACCTTAGATCGAGCTGGCATGGCAGCCGGGGCTTCTTCCCCGGAAATCATTCCCATCCAGCCGGACTTTGAAAGTCGATCTAGCGGTGCCTTTCCCTATCGCCTTCTTTTTGATAGTCGTAAGCTAGAGCCCCTATGGTATGGTGGCATCAAAAGCTAACCATTAGGTTCGTATTGCCAATTTGAGTACTTTTTCCACTAAGCGAGAAGGGCCCTCAATCGGACGAGCGCAAATCACTCCTTTTCTCAAGTGGGAAAGACGCTTTGATATGGCTGGATCTACTACGCAAGTAGCATACTCGGATCAAGCAGCATCTCTTTTGGTTCAAAGCGAGTCCAGGAATATCTGACAGGTTGGGCGGACGGTCTCTCAAGCGATTCTTCCAATCTTTTGCATCTTGTGGTGAAGGGAAGCCCAGTTATTAGTAGCAAAAAGAGAAAGATGAAGGGCTTCGCTCCCAGGTTGATGGATCAAGAAATGAATGAAAGGTTGGAAGATCCTGCCCAGGGGGAGAAGTCTCAATGGGATGCATTTGCAGAGAGAAAGAGAGATGCCGCTGCTACCAAAGGTGCACCCCGACAAAGCTACACTGCCTGAGGAATCATCCCATTTTCTCATATGAAGTCTATCAGCGGTGCTATTTACTATTCTTTCTAGTTCTGACTTGGGAAGCTGATCTCGATCTCAAGAGAAGCGTGACGATCATTCAAAAGGAGAAGGATCGGACAAAAGAAGGTGGTGACGACGGCCCGGGTGGATAGGATGGGATTCTGACCTCCACACCTGGACGGAGTGGTGACTTTGAGAGGTAGAGAGATTTTAAGCCTAAGCAGAGATCTTTCTTCAAATTCTTGGTCTTGCAGGTTGGTGACCGATCAATCAGTCTCTACGACCGGATCCAGTCTGAGAGATGAGCTAGCTTTCTTTCGGGTGTGAGTGGAGCAGAATGAGTGTGAATTAAGGGTGTGATTGCTTTGATGGAAAGAGTAGCACTCCCGATAAATCGATATTCGGGGGAAAGAAATCCATATCCCTCTAATAGTAGCAGACTGCGAAGTTGAAAATCGAAGGGGAACCAGAAATCTTGATCCATGGTCCCCCGGCTTGAAGTTGAAGCAGACGTCTAGAGGTGCCTTTCTTGATGGAATGAAAGAAATGCCGACCTATAATTCCTGGTCATGAAGTGGAAAAGAAAGAAGTAGCATGGAAAGGAGGTGCGCTGGAAGTGGAAAGATTTTTTATTTCAAAATTTCGTATTAAGATGGATTTGATTTCAAGCCTTCTCTTTTCTTTGCTTTACAGAATTTATCTTTCTATCTATCAGTGAAGACTGAATTTAGGATTTGGCAATTATTGATGGAATTCCTTCCTTCTTTCTTGAAGTGACAGAATTCTTTATTTATTTCAGGAATTTCTTTCAGATATGACGGAATTGATATCGCCGTGAAATCTTTCTTTTTTTATTGCTTTCTTCTGACTCCTTACGTATACTTCACTCGTTGGGTTCGGCTGTCAGTTTCAAATCTTGAACCAGAATTGATCGATAGAAGTGCTTAAGCTGGAGGTGGAAGCATGAGTTCAGAGTTAGCATCGAAGGATGAAAAAAGACCCCCGGTTGAAGTGCCATCAAATCCAAAGGGCACATGTAGCCATGCCATGAAATACAAAGGGCTAGCCAACAAATGATAAGAAGGGCACGCACGTGAAGCAAGGGGATGGAGGGCAGCCGTCCGGCGATTAAGGACCGCACATATCAAAGATAAAGAATATGAAAACCGAGACTATTTAAGTAGAACTCGGATATACTGACCGGGAGGCCGAGTTGAAAGTAAGGCTTTAAGCGAATTAAGATAGACAATACAATAGATGCTATCTAACTAAGATTTTCAGTCTTAAGCTAATCAGTATTGGTAAGACGGGTACGTAGACGCACAAGAGAGGTTTTCTAGTCTTTTAATTGAATATAGGGGGCAGGGGAATCTAGTAAGAAAGAAAGAGAAAAAGGATAGAAGTCTTACAGGAATTCGATCCAGCCCCGGTTTGAGCATCTCCCTAGCCTACCTACTTTCGAAGCTATCCTTTTGTCTCTCTATCCTTGCTAACGAGAACCTGTGAGACGGCTAGTATACAAGAGTATTCACCACTAATATCTCAGGCACGGTTGTGCGAGATGCGTGAATCGCAATGCTAGTCGTAAGAGATCATTTCTAGTTTAGCAAGGAGAAGGAAGCAACCGGAGAGATCTTCTTTTAAGGACAGGAAAATTAGGTCACATCTTCTTCTATTTTGCCGGAATTCATTGATTGCTCCGTACGAATTTTCAATGGAATCCTGTTCGTTGTAAGATCACTGAAGGAGGTCCTAAATTGGGAGAGTTTGCTTCTACACGGAAACGAAGATCTTCGAGAACTCATATTGGACCGGGAATCAAAAAGGGACAAAAGTAAAGTATAAGCGCATATGGCACGAAAAGGAAATCCAATTTCGGTAAGACTTGGTCTGAATCGTAGTTCAGATTCAAGTCGGTTCAGTGAGGGCGACCGCGAAAGTCACCGAAGGGGTCAGTCTTTTCCTTCACCCCAGATTAAAAAAAAAAAGGCGGGGAAGGGCGTTGTAGATGTCCGGGACGGACACGACTTCTTCTAACGCTAGAAGACCACTGGAAGACACCCGGGACCAGAGCATGTCGTGAAAGAAGCACACTGGGCGGGCGTGCTTCGACCGTGTCTCCGGGGCACAGTTGAATGTAGATATCATGAACGCGAGGTGCAGGATACCAGGCCGAGAAAGCCGGGCAACCACTCCCCTATGTGCCAATCGCTAGTGCAGCCAGGGCCCCGGCGCCCAGCTCCGCTGGAGAGGCCTCGCCTGATCTGAGAAGTGCTAATTCGGTTCGGATAGACTTCATTCAAGAACGCCGCCGCCCCTGGAATAAGAAAACAAGTGCTAAGTTTCAGATCAGTGAATAAACCGAAACGAAAGAAGAGACCTTTCTCGCTCGGCGCCTAAAGCGCACTATGCTCCGCTTCAACAAATGAGAGTTTTCGGTGGAACCGGTGAACCACGCCGGTTAAATGCGTGGGACAGAGGGCTCGTAGTACCTGCTACCGCAGCTATGGGAAGGGAAGGAGCCTAAATCGACCTTTTTTATTTTGAAAAGAAAAAAAGCAGTACAAGGAGATTAGACTCTCGGATGAGACTAAGTAGCTACCGACCGTTCCGACGCGCCCTTGACCTATCTTGATTAAGACCGAAACCTATCTAATCGAAAGTGGGGTCTAGTTTAAGCTGTCAAACAAATGGCCTGGAAAGAATAACCACTAGTAGGGATATAGATGGAGTCTCGCTCAGTAAAGAGAGTTGTAGATTCGTAGAACAGGAGAAGAGCCTTGACTTTCTATTAGATTAGTCCAGCACGCTAGCTGCAATCTTTCTAAAGCAAGAAGGGAAGGGGGAAAGTTTACTTTGAGAAAGAAAGGCCTTCTCTTCTATTTCGATTCTAATCTTAGGAAAGGTGCGTTATCGCTTTGATTTCTCGTTAGCTAGGCTTCAATAAGGACGTTTAGGCTTTACTAATAAGATAGAAAAGAAAGGGCTTTTTCATCAGGGTGCGAAGGTTTGGAACCTTATAAAAACTAAGAGCGTTTTCTTTCAAATGACAACTGCCTCTTCCTGCTGCGAGGGCCTTGCACGAAACCAAACCGCCCCCCCCCCCGCCCGCTCAAGTACCAGTTGCTTCGCAGGTAGGCCCACTTAGGTTAGAGGGGCATTGCCCCTCAGTTCTTACCAACCCCCGGTGTGTAATCGACATGTTGTTAGCTTCAACTCGTTCGAATAAGAATCTGCAATTACCTCTGCTGTAAATTTATTATTCATTCAGGGCGCTCGGCCGGTGCTCCTTTCTCAAACCAGAACAACTCTGAACGTTAGGGAAGAGAAGGGAGGATCACCTGAGCGAACTGACCGAAGGGACTTTACTTATCCGAACCGAACGATAGCGGCTTAAAGCTAAGAGCAGCGTCGCTGCTTGATCGGCGGGGAGGAGCATCTCAAAGTATGGGGCAAAGGATCAAAGGCTTTTACTTTGTCACCCGGGATCCACCACAGGTTGGGTTTGAGAGCCGTGTGATGGGTGACTATCCAGCACGGTTCGGAGAGCACTTTTAGTCTACGCTGGTGAATGGAAGCCCCCCTATCAAGCAAGAAAGAAGCGGCTCTTCCCACGGCGGAGTCCGCATTGACTCTATTTATTATTATGGTAAATCAGTGTATCAAGATGTCAATCTTAGATCTTATTTCGGTTCGATACGTCCACCTACTAGACTCACCTTTGGCTTTCGTCTCGGTAGGTGTATTATTATACATTTTCCCAAAAGAACATTCATTCATTTCTTTCTTCCCCGTCGACCACGACGACAGAAACGACGCAAAAAATCCAGACCCGGAAAGGGGAAGGGCCAGTGGTGGGCATTTGGGAAAGTCGGGCCGATCGGGTGTCTTCATTCAAGCGACGGTACAGAAGAAGAACGAAACGAAGTGAGAGGCCGGGGGGCAGGGAAAAGAGTCGAGTCGATCAGGCTCGACGACCGGGAGAAGCAAAACGAAATCCGGATTTGGCCGAAAAAGAAGCAACGCTATGGATACCATGACCGATCACCATCGATAAAGAAGAATCTTTCTAAATCACTTCGGGTCAGCGGGGCCTTCAAGCATCCGAAATACGCCGGGCTTGTAAATGACATAGCCCTCCTAAATGACGACTCCTTCAGAAAAACGAAGTTATTCAAGTTCTTTTTCTCAAAGAAGTCCCCCTCCGACAGCCCGACGAGTCATCCACTTAAAAGGACCCTCCCTGCGGTGCGCCCTTCCTTGAATTATTCGGTCATGCAATACTTATTGAAGACAAAGAACCAAATGCATTTCGACCCCGTCGTAGTTCTCAATCATTTCGTGGAACCGGGCGTGGTTGAACCATCTACCATGGGGGGAGCTAATGCACAGGGAAGAAGCTTAGATAAGAGAATACGTTTCGCTTTTTTTGTCGAAAGCTCGACCAGCGAGAAAAAGTTTTTGGCCGAAGACAAAAAGTTGACCCACTTCATTCGCTGGTCGGATCATCCTCGCTTCGCGGGAACAACAAAAACCACCATCTCGCTCTTTCCTTTCTTCGGTGCTACCTTTTTCTTTCCAAGGGACGGGGTTGGGGTGTATAAGAACCTTTTTTTTTAGTATGCCCGGGAACAACTCCTACGAAAATTCAGGAAAAAATGTTGGAACCTCACGGCTAAGGATAAGGTAATGGAATTGATAGAGAAATTCATAGACCTAGGTGGGATAGGAGAATTGATAAAGGGAATAGAGATGATGATAGAGATCATACTGAGAAACAGAAGAATTCCGTACAGGTACAACTTTTATTTGAACGAAGTGAAAAAAATGCAATCTTTGTTGTCTAATAGAACAAAGACTAATACCTTAATTGAGTCGGTCAAGATCAAATCTGTTTATCAAAGTGCTTCTCTGATTGCTCAAGATATCTCTTTTCAACCGAGGAACAAAACAAGATCATTTCGCTCCATTTTTAGTCAAATAGTGAAGGATATTCGATTAGTAATGAAAAAAGGGGTGGAGGGGATCCGTATATGTTGTTCAGGTCGATCAGAAGGTGCAGAAATAGCTAGAACTGAATGCGGAAAGTATGGAAAAACATCTAGTAATGTATTTAACCAGAAAATAGATTATGCTCCTGCGGAAGTATCTACTCGTTACGGAATCTCAGGTGTCAAAGTGTGGATTTCATATAGTCAAAAAGAAAGGGGACGTGCTATATCCGAAATGTACGAAATATAGTAAATATCATAAAGGCAGATGTAGTAGGGGTTGCAAACCGGACGGTACACGACTTGGTTTTGGAAGATATGGCACTAAAAGTTTGAGAGCTGGTCGTCTTTCATATCGAGCCATTGAAGCAGCGCGTCGAGCTATAATTGGGCAATTCCATCGTACTATGAGCGGACAATTCCGAAGAAATGGTAAGATATGGGTAAGAGTTCTCGCAGATCTCCCTATTACCGGGGAACCTACAGAAGTCAGAATGGGAAGAGGAAAAGGAAATCCTACGGGTTGGATTGCTCGTGTGTCCACAGGACAAATCCCATTTGAAATGGATGGTGTGAGTTTGTCAAATGCTCGACAAGCCGCTACATTAGCGGCGCATAAACTATGTTCGTCAACCAAGTTTGTTCAGTGGTCGTAACGTAATTAGTTAGTGGGGAAAAAGCGGGCCGGGATTCAAAAGAATTAGGCGAAGTGTTTGTTCCTGAACGACGGAAGTGGAAAGACACTAAGGGAGAGGGATATACTCCTTTCTTTTTGTAATCGCCGAAATTGTACGACGAACCTTCTTGTTCCAGGCGTACTACCCGGGTACGTTAAGGTTGAATTCTCCAGGCCCGGTTTCTAAAGTGAGAGTAGTCAGAATAAATAAGAAAGATAAGAGCTAAGATTCAGGAAAGGAAGCTTTATGGGAGAAAGGATAAAAAGTATGTATGTATCTGGTGGGGTGGGGCTATGTATGTAGAAAGGGATCAGTCTCTATCGATCCGGATACTAAAAGCGTACTAAAGACTTACTTAAGTTAAGCCCCGAAACCTATTCAGCAGTTGAAAAAACCAATTCATTCCAAGGCAAACAAAGAGGTCTTTCCTTTTGTCGTTCAGTCCTTCTCTCCTTCCATCTTTCCTTCCTTCCATGTAGGCCTCTTGCTATCCATATTGAAAAAAGAGAAGAAAGGGAAATGAAGACTAGCCTTTAGACCTAAAATATAAAAAATAGAAAAGATCTAACTACTATATGGAAGTAGTAAAGCATAGTTCTAATCCTAGGATTACATATCGCTCATCGGCCCAGAACTCGCAACTACGAAGCTCTTTTCTCGAGCGAGGCAACAATTCGTGGATCCATGGTTTGGATGAAGCTATGTACCCGGGTGGAGATGATTTGGCTCAAAGATGTTCCGCTCATCCAAGAATCTAATTGATCGGTAATTCGACCGACGACTCTAAGGGCATTAGCGCGGGCCTTCCATCTTACCGTGGCTATCTAGTCATTGACCCATTTGCTTGCGAAGCATATCATCGCTTCGTGCTGTTCCCTTATGCATTGATGATTACTGATTCAAATTGCTGCAATAAGCCGCCTCTCCGCTACGAGGTTTGCGAGGACCTTTGTTACCGCGCCCGAGCTAGCACTAGTTCGTACCTCGTTCGACTATTAGATCGAATAGGCGTCTTATTAAGCGGTCTTTTTCTTTGACGTTACATGATCAGCCGCCGATGAACGCATGTGCAAAGTAAAGTTCATCTGCCATGCCCCCGGCCCCGGCATAGGAATGAATGCCCACGGTGGTTGTGCATTCTGGCGTAACGTAATAGGAAGACTTGTGATTTGGCGAGAGTTCTTGATGAGGGCTGATCCATTATATAATAGAACGAAGTGAACAAGTTGCCGGAATTTCAACAGTGAGTTCCTGGATGATATACGGATTAGAACCGAGACGACCGATGCCTCAAGCCCATGGTTTGTCTTTTTTCCGACATGCAAAATGACTCGCCCTGTCTTTCTTATCAAATCCGAGAGCACCCTATCCTCTCCTCGCTGAGCGACCCGGCATTTTCGTTCAAATATAGGCCGGCTGGCTTGGTTGCTATTATAAAATACCGGGTGGCTACAGGCTCAGGTTGCTAGTTGGCTTAGTATTGCATTGAAAGATGGTAGCTGCTTCTTCACTCTTCAAGTAGCTGAAGCTTCTGTTCAAGTCAGGAATAGGGGTTGATAAAAGTAAAACTTTTCTTTCGAGATTAGGTTAGTGTTCCGTTTTTTCGGATGCTTTTCCGTTAAAGAGAACTGCAAGAATGAGAGGGCAGGTATGATAGAGCTGCACTCTCAGACCGCCACCCATATTATGGAGGATCTGTATCTGCCTCATGAGCCGGATGATTGCCTCCGCGAAATGCTGGAGGATCTAAGGGGGACCCTAGTTGTCTGAACGGGGCTATTGACCCGTATCTGACAAAAAGGGTAGCCACTCAGTTGAAAGCTATCTTAGAATAGGAAGAAAAAGATTGAAAAAACTGTTCAAACCTATACCTAATTTTCTTTGATTATTCAATTTTGATTAGCGTTGATCGCTCTTTTCTTTAAAGCTTATGTCGTAGAAGCGGACATCCGGCTATTGGCGTTTTATCTGCATCTTCCCGACCGGAAGGGCTTCGCTTTGTTTGGGATGAACTCGCAAAGACTCGACCCGGGGACTTCCCTCGTAGAGTGGCCTCTTTTATAAGACTCGACTTTATCAGTGGAACTAAAAAAAAAAAAAGAATCTAACGCTCTAGTCTAATTGAAGACTTTCAACGCTCATGCTATTTGAAAGCTCTTTCAAATAGGAAAGGAAGTAGGAAAGTAGCTTCTGAGAGAAATGTAAGAATTGCTGCTCTTAGCCGGCCTGGGGCCACGAGACCCTAACTCAAATACCTCAGCCGGTGCTGCTTAGCCTGTAGCCGGTCTAGCTCTCGGAGTTCCGGATATAGGGCTTTTCCTTGCTCTTTTCCCTTACATCGAAGCTAAAATCCAAGAATGAGGAATGCCATGAATCAGACTAAGGAACGATGCCATCAAAGGAAGTAGTAAAGTAAGAATCAGAGGACTTTCAGGCTTCTGCCCTAAATCTAGCCAAAAGCCTATTCCGAAAGTACTATCAAACGAAGCTCAGTTCAAGGCTGTTATCCCACACCATCCCGAGCCTCAAGTCAGCCCATCCATCTTCCCTCGCTCTGAAGCTAGAGCAAGCTCCGTTTCAATCCAAGGAAGGTTCGGAAGGTAATACCAGGAAACTAAGAACAAATCCTCGCTTCGTAGCCAGCCGGTCTAGCTTTTGAATATGAGTGAAAAGTAGCTTCTGCTTCGCTATTAAATCCCTCACTTTCTAAGAAGATCAAGGGCAAGCCCTCCTACGATTACGATGACTGTAACGAAGTCTCGAAAGATAGAGAACTATAAGATAAGAGGGATTCCATGGGTGAGAAGGCTGACATGAAGGCTCTCATTCCAAACCGGTAAAGCGCAAGGGGCAAGCAGTTGACTCTTTCACTCGGACTCACTAGCAACTCCAGGAGCGACCCCTCATCATCTTACGATGAAAAGCAGGTTTATTCCGTGGTAAACCACAACGAGTAAGCGAGATAGGGTGAGGTAAAGCCTCAGACCGGTCAAAGGAGCCTCCGTAAAACCTCATCAGACAGGTAGCGGAAGCTGATAGAAAGGGGCGATGAGCTCAGTAGAGGAGAAGCCGTCCTGATGAAATAGAAAGCCCTAGCTATGAGTGACTCAAATCTAGCCGTGATGCGCGAGGGCCAATATTCAAATGAAAGCAAGGGGCTGATTGCCCTCATGGGGAAGGGATGAATACGAGCAGTCGGAAGAGCAGCTCTCTCAGAAGCAACCAATCCAAGAATTGATGGATTTGGTAGAGTGCCAGTCACAACACTAGAACCAAGTTAGGTGAGCTTGAAGGCATCGGTTGAAGCCCTTAGTTGCAAGGTCTTTGACTGTGCCCAAGAAAGGGATGGATAATAGATCTTAGATAGTTCCCACTTCCACTTAACAAAGGAAAGATATCACACACTACACAAGACAATCATGTGCAAGCTGCTTGAGTTGAATCAGCCTCAATTCCTCTCTCACTCACGATGAAAGCTAAGAGCTTGCTCGAAGACAGCCTTTACTTTATAGTTGTAATCTATCCTATCCTATCCTTTAGGCGGGGATAGGTTCATAGGAGGACTTGGTTACATAGGAAGGAAAGGCTTAAACTAGAAGGGATAAGAAAGGGAATTTGTGCAACACTCTTAGTAGAAGGCCGAGTTGAAACTCCCTCTATCCGCGTACAGGACAAGCAAGTTATTGAGGGCTCTTTATGCCAAATACTTTGACACTACAGGGGAGAAAACCAGAAATCTCCTAAGCAATAAAGATCTTCCTATTGATACTAGCATTAGTGCGACTGGCTCCCGGGGAAAAGGAATTACACTAGATCTTGGCAATGGCACTCCAACAAGCTCGGCAGGGAGAGAAAGAAGAGAAGGAGAAGAGGAAGTACGACGAAAAGGGTATGAAATAGGTTGCTTGTAGCGATTTCGATTGCTTATTCGGTTGGGATTACCAGCCGACTTGCCTGACCAAAGAATAAGATAAAAAGAAGAGTTCCCGCCTACGGCTACATGCCCATTCAGAGCTATACCTGGAGTCGAGCTAACTGCATAAGAAAAGGGGAACTTTCCTAAAAAGCCTAATAGCAATTAACCGCATTGGAAACGACGAATCACACTCTGAAAGGAGGCACCCTCCCTTATTACGTTACGGTCGAACCTCGCCTTTCTTCCTTCCTCTCCCATTGGTCGAGCGTCTTCAAACCTTCGCTCCAATACTTTCGAACAACTCTCGTACCCTTCGCTCATAAGCTAACTAAGAGCATGCCTTCGATCCGGCGTGAACTCTTTGCATTGCCTTTAGAGTAGATGTAGTAGATTGAGATCTCTCGACAACCGTAAGAGGTTAAGGTTCCAACCTGGGATTGTAGTTCAATCGGTCAGAGCACCGCCCTGTCAAGGCGGAAGTTGCGGGTTCGAGCCCCGTCAGTCCCGACGCCGGATTCAAAAAAGACATCATGATCCGTGTATGGATAATGAAGGCCCAAAAGGTTATGGGTAGCTTACTATTGGGCTAGAAAGTTGTTTGGGCTTAATGGCCTATGGGGTGTGCATGGTGAGGTAGTTGTTGGATTAGGGTTTTCTTAATTAAATTAATAGAAGTTTAATAAATCCAAGACTTCATTGATTGTTTGATTCAATGCTTGGATGGTTATGGAAGCATTTGGAAGGGTAATATTGATGGTCCTCTTTAAACTTTGGGAGTTACAATGTTATCATTGATGGCTCTCTTTAATCCTTGGGAGTTACACTCTACATCTTCTCATAACCAATTACTAGCAATTGAAGACTAATTGAAGACATGGACGTTTTTTTTGTCATTCTCAAGTGTCTTGGACGTTTTTTGTGTTATTTAAAGAGTTTTCTTAATTTTCATTTACTAGTTTTAATGAATATTTGGTTGGTTGGCTTGTAACCACCAAATTTGTAATAAAGGCTTCATATAAAGCCAAGTTTATGCATGGAAAAAGGAATAGACGAATTTTTAAGAAAAAAACCTTTGTTCAATTGGAATTATTGTTATAATTCAAAAATTATCTTGTTAGGACGTGTTCTTGACTTGATACGAACTCAATCCAATAGGTCTTGGATTGTTTTCACCGGTATACAACTTAATAGGTCTTGAGTTGTTACTAATCTATCCATTTCTTTCCATTCATATATCATTTGTGGTTACTATTCTCTCTTAATTTACCTAAACACTACCCTACTCACCAAATCAAGCCCATACACGTATCATAAGTGGTATCAGAGCCTAGTTCCGATTGGGTGTAACTAAGTTCTTGTTCAAAAAAAAATCTGCTAAGTTTGTTTGAATTCAGTTGTTGTCCAAAAATGTTGCGCAAGCTATATGATGAAGAAGATATAGAGGAAGAGAAATTTGAAGAAGAGGAGGAAGAAGATTCCGGTCCCATCTATGACACCGATGGGGAAGGGGAATTTGTTGAAAGAATTAATTTAGTGACTGGAGAAGAAATTGTTGAACACTCTAACCCTTTCTATGCCACTGATGGGGAAGACGACCATGAAGAAATTGAAGAAGAAATAAATTTCGTGGTTGGAAACAAAATTGTTGAAACAACTGTGAAAGAAATCGATTTTGTTGTTACAAACAAAATTGTTGAAGAAAAGATTGAAGAATCCAAAAAGGTGGAGCAGGTTCTTGACCACGAAGATGTGGTTGTGGTTAAGAAGGATAACGATACTCGTCTTATAACAAACCGTCTTTCTAAGAACCTAGAAGAAGGAGTGACCCATCAAGTTCCAAGTTCCGAGCAATTACGAGGGAGGGAGTTCATAATGCTTGGATTCCTATTCTTTTGGTGTGCCTTAAGTTGGGAAGCCATGTTATTGGAACATGTTGTTTATCAACCCATATGTACAAACCATGATCCATTATTTCATATGACCATTATCAATCCTTTAGATTATTACAAGGATAATTTACTAGGTCCTAATCTTGTTCATGGGAGTGTACAAAAGTGGTTTTTGATCCACAAATGGAAGATATGGTTAGGAGTGAATTCAGCGAGTTCTTTGAGTTATTTGAAGACGAACATGTGTATGTGGAGGAGAGACATTACAAGGTTATTTGCAATGAATGAAAAACACGTGGTTGCTGCTCCTGCGTTAATATGGCTAAATTTATTTTATCTTTTCAAGTTCAAGAACATTAATTGTGGGATGATCCTTTTGTGCAATACCCTATCTCATAAAGATACTTATGTCCATGATTTGCACTTTTCACAAGTGTTAAAACATAAAACAGGAGGATGGAAGCATGGATCATGGCGTGGGTTAAAAGAGGATCTCGTATCAGCTAACCATCTAAAAATAATTACACATGGGTGGAATTCAAAACCCAAGGCCATGTGGCGCATCAATCATGATCAACTTTGGAAAAAGAATGTTGTGGAGGATTACAAACTTGTGAATGGGTATGTAGATGGACAAGAGGATGTTGTGCTTAGTTTCTATGGTGGTTTGTCCAAAATAATGCAAGTATTGATTCATACTTCTATGGATCAAAAGGAGAGTGAGATTGATGACATCAGAGCTGCTAAGCCAAAGCAAATGGTTAGTTTGAAAAAAGAAGAGTTAAGTGATGATAATTTCGGTATGGATAAAACTGATTTTAAGAAGGGTAATGTTATCTTGATATATCCTTCATTTGAAAGAAGATACCAACTTGGAGTAAAGAAAAGTTCACATTCTATAATAACTATTTGTTTTCAGGACCTAATGTCATGGAAGGTTCATATGGGAGAACAACATAATCTGGTCCTTACTGAATTGAGGACAATTCCTTTCGAACAAGGAGGGAATGATCCGTGTATGGATAATGAAGGCCCAAAAGGTTATGGGTAGCTTACTATTGGGCTAGAAAGTTGTTTGGGCTTAATGGCCTATGGGGTGTGCATGGTGAGGTAGTTGTTGGATTAGGGTTTTCTTAATTAAATTAATAGAAGTTTAATAAATCCAAGACTTCATTGATTGTTTGATTCAATGCTTGGATGGTTATGGAAGCATTTGGAAGGGTAATATTGATGGTCCTCTTTAAACTTTGGGAGTTACAATGTTATCATTGATGGCTCTCTTTAATCCTTGGGAGTTACACTCTACATCTTCTCATAACCAATTACTAGCAATTGAAGACTAATTGAAGACATGGACGTTTTTTTTGTCATTCTCAAGTGTCTTGGACGTTTTTTGTGTTATTTAAAGAGTTTCCTTAATTTTCATTTACTAGTTTTAATGAATATTTGGTTGGTTGGCTTGTAACCACCAAATTTGTAATAAAGGCTTCATATAAAGCCAAGTTTATGCATGGAAAAAGGAATAGACGAATTTTTAAGAAAAAAACCTTTGTTCAATTGGAATTATTGTTATAATTCAAAAATTATCTTGTTAGGACGTGTTCTTGACTTGATACGAACTCAATCCAATAGGTCTTGGATTGTTTTCACCGGTATACAACTTAATAGGTCTTGAGTTGTTACTAATCTATCCATTTCTTTCCATTCATATATCATTTGTGGTTACTATTCTCTCTTAATTTACCTAAACACTACCCTACTCACCAAATCAAGCCCATACACGTATCACATCAATTCCTCTCTCCATTTTCTGTGGACAAAGAGTAGGATCTAATTTCCCAGCAGGAGGATCCTTCTTTCGTTTCGCATTTCTCATCGGACAAATAAAGTAAAGGAATCCAAATGACAATAACTAGTAACGGGGATAGACATATGTAGATTGGTACAATCGGGGGTATCACCATATTCAGGATTCAAAGAGATACCGTACTGGTCGAGCTTTTTTCGATTGTTCCTCCTGGTCCATCGAATAGAAAATTTTGTGGTATATCGTATAATAAGATCAAGGCTGCACGTGAATCTGACTCTAAAATTTTTAGGAGCCTCTTGCTTTTGGTGAATTACCGGTGCTTAATGCAATAACCGGTGAGCAGACTTGCGACGTGCTTACGCCATCGCGGACGTCCGGGTATGGATTACTGGAGTGAAGGGATTGGCGCGAACCAGAGTGTGCTTCGAGACCATCTTTCTCTCAGGAAAAACAACGAACAGGGGACGACCTCGTTCCCGAGTCTCATCAATCTCAATGTCTATGGGTCCACAGCCCGATTGAAAAAAGTTTAACATCCTGAACGAACTTCTTTCCTTAAACCCTCGTAAGGTATCTCTATCACTCGTTACGCCGAATCAATCAACAAGCAACCATAATTTTCTATCTTCAACGCTTCAGGCAGGTGGCCTAGCTAACACAGCAAGGACTTACACCATATACTCAGTGCCCCTAATAGATGTGGAATTAGACTTTCTCTCTTCTATTTTTTTTAGACGGATATCGAACTCCTTCTTGGATTCAAAAAATGTGGGAATAAAGAGTATTAACAGAAAATATTTCATCTTTCCTTGATGCGGCAATAAATAGTCCTGACTTTCCTGAAAGCTTACTAAGGTGCGACGCCTGATTGTGAGTCTCATAGCCATACGAGAGCTTGGAATTACACCCTAGAAGGAGTTAGTCAAAGCCTTCCTTTCGCCCTCGCTTTCCTTCATCTCATGCATCTGGGGAAGGAAGCGAAGCTGTTTAAGTAAGAGTTAGCGCCTATGGAAAAGAGATTTTAATCGCTTTGTGGCGGGATAAGCTGTGATCTTATTCCTAACTTGGGATATTAAGTAAAATAACATCACTCATTGGCAAAGCATGAATTAGCCTTCGAGTTGTGGCTTCTTGTTCATCTTTCACTATCTGACCTTTCATTTCAGGTTCTCTTCTCTTAGTCTTCCATGGCCCATTCCTCTAGAAATGACTTTTTAATAACCTAATAAGAGATCTATTACGCGCATCATCGCATAATCTATTTTCTTGGAAGGAATTAGCTAACTAGCCTAGCTGACAAGGCATGGCATGAATGGCGGGATGCTAACTCGATTCGCCCTTGCCTCTACGGGATTACTACCTTATATAAAAAAATAGAAAGCACCAAAGGTAAGCAGTTCCCAGTCGAAAGATAAAATTATTCTTAGCAGTTAAACAAGTGAATGGAATTTTTTTCCCCCTATTGGTTGACTGGGCTTCCCCAGTGTCATCATCGACCCGTTCCTGCACCATCTCATCCTTAGTGAATAAAAAAGGGTGCTTGTGCTTCTTAAGTAGCATTTACTTACCTTCTTCATCGAAGGCTTCCATTGATAGGGAACTGTTCTATCTAATGTGGCATTATCACGTGCGGCAAGTGTTTCTGCCTCATCCCCACCCCGATGGCTATAGTCGAGCAGAAATGACTTATCTATTTAGTAGCTGAACCAAAGAGAAAGTAAGCCCCGTCGCTCTCACTACAGCCTTTCACTTTAACCGGGCATAGGCCCTCTTTCCTAATTCATCTACTGGTCTTATCTTACAAGCACCAGAATGAGAGAAGGACTTCCTGGCTTGACTTTCTCACATAAAAACTTCATTAGTATAGATCTGTAGCCCGTTCTGGGTCTTTAACCGAAACTGGGACTAGGCATGGAAAAGCTCGATCAACGTCCTTCTCTCCCGAGGTTCGAAATGTGGAGGTACCTTTACCGTCACCTGCTAGCTCTGTCCGCCACGGGTTAGCGACATAAAGTGCGAATAAAGGTTCATCGGGACATTTTCTTCAACAACTGAAGCCCTTATTATCCCAGCCTCCAAAGGAAGTAAAGACTACAAGTCCCTATGGAAGTTCCTTGCCCACTTCTTGGCATCTGCCTTTATTATGTTTCATGTCCGCAAATCGTATTCATGTCCGACCCCCCTTCTCTGTTGGCGAATCGACTTCAGCTCCTGTACTTCTTTCTTTAGGGCCGTCTAAAAAGTCTTAAGTTCTTGAAATTCGGCTCCTTTTGAAGCGGAGAAAGGGTGAAAGCTAATAAGAACTTTTTTTCATAACTTACTTGGAAAATGAAACTCATGCCTTTCCTTAATCAGTTACTTGCCTCCTTCTGCTACTATTGATTCAATTCCAAAGATGGAGGAAGTGAAAACAGACTGAAAAGGATAGGAAGGAGACTCGACCTTAGGGAGATAAAATCCCTTTTTCTCAATCTCTTCTAGTTAGTAGTACCTACCGGATGAATTACTTCCCTTAAAGGCCTACCTTCCTTGGCACATAGATTAGCATTATTCCCCTTACCTTAGATACGGAAAGCATGTCAGACTGTAGAGTGGGCTTCCTACAATCGGGGGCGAGTCACCTTCATGCGGGGCTACCTAGCTACCATGGAAGACAAACCTTCCCCCATTGTCCATTCGAAGGGCGCTGACTTTCATTATCAGGGTATTTTCGAGGGGTGAAAGGTGCATGTGGGGTTTTCGTACGCGGCTTAAAGCAAGCATTTCAGGCATTTCTTAATGAATAGCTAGATGGTCTCCGCCGTCTAGGATCTATAGATAGAGACCACGAGGGGAGAAGAACATCATCAAGTTCCTTTTTTCCGGGATTTTGGCTACCTATAGGCGAAAGAATTCTACTTTTATCGGCTGACTATTCATAGGCGAACGAATTAGGCTTTTGAGAAGGACTAAGCAGCAATCTCAGTGAAACGTGAGAGGCTCATTGCGTACGAGCTTCAATAGTGAGAGCTAAGCTAGGAACGGGGAAGGATGAGCAGAGAGGGAAGGACTTTCTAACTGAACTTGACTTACCCATAGAAGGAACGACTTAAAGGGTTCAGGTTTCTGGTTGAATACCTATCCCTGCCTTCTAGCATTCATGCCTCATCTTTCAGATTGATCTAGCATTCCATACCGGATTTCTGATATCTCTATCTTTTTGATCCGGATTTCGTATCTATCTTTCTCATATTTGACTGATTTTGTATGCTCATGCCTAATCCTCTTGATTAGACTATCTATGCCTATCTTTCAATCCGGATTTGATATCCCTCTCTAACCTCTTCAAGGCATGGGAAACCTAAAAAAGCAAAGGAGAGGCTAGCGGCGAAAGCAGATTGATAGGGGGTCACCCGGCTCTTTCTAACTAAAGGTCGGCGTATCCTATCACCTAATCTTTCTAAGGAGCGAGAGCATGGGAAACCTCTCAGATTGAACTAGGCCTTCTGAAGCATACCTTGCATCGTCTAACTGCCCCCGCTAAATCATGATTGAATGTCTCATTTTCCTCTTTCTTCTTTCTCGTCTTTGACACCATTCGTCTGATCATGGCTAAGACTCACTAACATTCTCTTTGCCAGCAGGCTCCCACTTGCTGGTTCCGGGCTTGCTGGCCTATAATCCAGATTGATCTATTCAGATTGAGGAAACACCGAGTTCAGGTCTTCTTTCTATGCCCCAACTGGAGAAACTCTGAGATTTCTCACTATTCGTATGAAAATGGGGAAACAGTCTTTCTCAGACTCAAATCCTTCTTTTTTTATGCCACGGACTCCCCGAACGGACTTATAGCAGCAATACCAGCCAGAACCTCTGATGAGACCTATCCATCGTACTATCACTCTCCGCTATTAGAGAGGCTTTTCACTCACATGCGGGTCATCCTTCTCTAATACCTGCTATAGGCAAGCTAAAATAAGGGTGCACCCTCATGCTTTAAGCCTATAATAGAAAGGGTATAAAGAGGTATCCTTAACGTGGGTTTTACCTAGGTAAAATAGCATTCTATTGGGATCAAAATCCCCTTACATGTATTGGATGAAAGGTCCTAACTCCTAGCAAAGTCATTCTTCACTGTTTTTCCCCTTACCTTTGCCTGTCTTGAAAGCTTCTGGCCGGGGAGATGCGGAACATTCTTTGCCTCATCTTTCATGCCTACCTACCATGCTAATCAAGATGGAAGATCTCATTTCGAATTTGAGTTTGGAAACTTCCCTAGTTGAAATGGGTAACGTGTTCCGCTGCTTGGACTGACTCTTGCTATTGGAAACATATGCTCCCTAACGGTTTGGGCCCTTCCTTTCGTTTGATGGCATGCGCCTTCTTAGAATAAGGCTAGGAGCTATTCTCCAGTGATGGCTGCCTTCACCCTATGAGTGGGGTCTTTGCCTGGAAAAAAGGCTTTCACTATAGAAAATTCTCAAGTAGATGTTCCCTGAAATGGTTGCTCTTTCGAAAGCAATGGTTGCTAGGAATGGTTTTGCTGTCTAGCTCTTGCAAGCAAGGCGTGAAGCGATTCTCTTGAGCTCTAACCGGCTAAACCCGCTTTGGTGGCCCGCCCCAAGTCTTGCCCATAGCTGACTTCTTTGCTAGATGATATCGAATAGTACGACTAGAGTTCAATCCCTCAGAAAGTCATAGTACGACTACAGGGAAAGAGATCTGAAAGTAGCCTTTTACCCCGTTATTCGATGGTGAATGCAGCCTAGCTCTCCCCATTCAATAGGCTAAGCCTATCCCTTTGCCGTAAAGCTAAGACAGAACTCAGCTAGGACCGAAGATAGGATTGCCAACCGGATGAAAACCGAAGAGAGCATTGCCAGTTTCATTCCAGTCTTTTCTCAATTGAGAAGTCAACCAACAGGTCAATCCTTCCCTTATATCATATCCATTTTACACAGTCTTTGTTGAAATAGTGTAAATAGTGCGAGACTTTCAACTAATGAAATCTAAACCAGCTAGTTCAGTCAGATACCGGCTAAGCAACCTCTAAAGCAGCTATCGGAGCAGTAGCAGCTTGAAATTCGCATACCAAAGACGATGGAATTCCCCACTTTCTAATGCAATACGGCAAAGCTTAGGGAGTCAGCTAGTCCAACATCAGTCATTCTAATGGAATATCTGGAATATCGAACTAGGAATTGAAAGACTTTCTTTCTTTATATACGAGTCAATTACATACCGGAAATCTCGAACAGTAAATGCTATACCGGAAATGCGATATCTAAAGTCAATCTCAGTGAATTCCGTACAAAGCAGTCCAACCAAAACCTAACAGTATATCAGATCTATCCTATAAAGGTAGTCCAACACAAGCAATCGATACTACGCCTTCGACCTTTGAGAAGTTACTTTGTGAAATAGGATTTCTCCCTTGTACAATTTCTTCATTTTAGATAGCTAGAGCTAAGCCTGTCCTAAGAATGAGTCGGGTAGGACCTTTCAGTCAAGTGCCTTGCCTTCCTTGCCTATTCATTTAGTCCAACAATTGAAATACCTATTCGCATTCCTTCCCAGTCCACTTCGAAAGTTACTTTGTTCAGTCGATAGATGCAATGCTGCGATGGATAAATCTCATATGCTCTCCAACTTGCAAGACCTTCTCTTCCCCCTCTTGGAAACAGGCTAGCGATGAGGAGAAAAGTCGCTCAATGTATGGTCCTAATTTCAACACGCCACCTACACGACTCACTACATAGGTTTAAGGAAAGCAGTATACTCATGACCAGGCACAGCAGAATAAAGGCCTAACTCTCAAAGTAGTGATGTTCCCCCGGTATCATAATAGAGTAGTATGCCGGAACTCTTTCTCTTAAGGTGCGGAGCGAACTGTCGGACTAGGAGCAGCGATTTCTTTTGTTGAAGAATGAGTTCTTCCTCTAAATAGATGGCGAGAATCTGTTCTTGGTGGTAGGGCATGGTTAAGCTTTTAGTAGGCATAGAGTAGAAGAAACTGATCGATCGAGAGAATTTCCACCAGATGCCAGAAAGAGGAAGACAGAAGCAAGAGTCCCCCCATGGGCGAAATGTGAGTTCATCGCCGGATTCGGAGTAGTTCAAATCAAAGAGTTCCAGATATGCGGATTAAGCGAGAGCGAGTTTGTTTGAGTCTTTCTTGGTTCTTGAAGCGTGAAATGCGTGTGTGAGCATTGTTTTGCCGTCTTTCTCTTATAACGTTCTCAGAGGATACGGCGAAACCACTTTGTGTTTAGTGGTTTTAGGGAAGGATCAGGTCTTTTCGAGAGCTTCTTGACCCGAAAAAATAAGCTTTGTGACCGATTTCTTTGAGTCAGCTTCTTTTCCATGCGTGATAGAGCGTGAGGTTCGAGAGCGTATTGTACGAACAAATGCTTTATTCGATCACTTTTCGCTAGCGTTAGTGAGTGATGAGATAGCGTATGATCCGTGCGCTAAGCGAGCAGCAAGCATTTTCTACTTCAACAACTTCTACTTATAGCTGTTTTGTGTTTCAAAATGACTTTAGTTTTCTCTTTTCTTTTTCTTTTAGATGAT
>NC_136413.1:103977500-103995000 GCF_051521515.1 Lactuca serriola | reverse complement strand
TGTTTAAGATGCCTTAGGACTAGTAATGAAGCACAAAGCTAAAAAGGAAGTGGGAAAGCGCCCGACTGCGAAGCTGACAGAATTTTTTCAATCTACGAGTACGAGTACTAGCAATTGCTTGTTCGCAAAATTCCTTCCTTCATCACGTCATTGGCTACCGGAAAAACATTCTCTCACTTACCCAGACGAATTGATTTCATATCTTTTCATCTTCTGTGAGGACTGTCCTCCTAGCCTTTTCATATCCTGCTTTGAAGCAACTACACTTCCTCGTTAGCCAGTCTGGCTCTCGACCTGCTTCAGTCTCTGGCTGCTGGGACTATTGCAATACTTCGTTCTGCTACCTTCCGATGTTGCTTACTACCAATCCGACAGCTAACCTTGCTTTTTGTCTACCTTATCAGTAACTGCTATATTCGGAGACTTTACCTGAAGAAAACGGAGACATAGAACTACTCGGATTCCATGCTTTCTCAAAGAAATGCCCTTATCTCGATCTTTCTTAGAGGCTAGAGTCTAAGGAAATGGAAAGCCAGGGGAATGCTACCAACTCCCTTTACTCCCACGTTGGAAAGCATATGAACTTGACTGAACTGAATGACCAGCCCCGGGCCGGGGTAAAAGAAGAAGGGATAAGATAAGACAGTAGCACCCACCACTCTGTCAGTAGAAGGTTATCCAGTCGATCTTCGTAAGTAAGTAAGTAAGTAACACTTTCATCGATGATTCCTCTAATCCTCTCAAGGCTTAGAAGGGAGCTGAACCATTTATCTCTATGAAATTCTTTGGCAGAGGGACTCTAAAGTGGCCTCACTTCGCTCGCCTCCCTTCCGGTCGCCTCAGCTTCTGAATCCAATCTTGAACGTTCAGTTAGGCATTCAAAAATGCACTTCTCTTTCAAGTTCCAATCAGATTGTTATGCTCGTGGTGACTTCTCAGTTAGGAATTCTCATTGCCCCTTCTAAATGGTTACAGGACTAGGGCCCTACTAGCCTCATCGGCCGATGTCTGCCGTCTCGCGATTCTTGCGTTTATGGACCGAAGGAAAATAACTCCAATCCTTCCTCAGGGCAACATGCTATATTATATGATATATCTTGGGAGTTGAAGGTCGCAGTCCCTTTCCCTCAGGCGAGTTCCTCACTTAACTTAAAAGAGGAAGGAGTCTTTGCGAATTCAGTAGCTATGCTATGTAATACACACCTGACTTCTACCTTCGTGTGTCAATGGATCTTTCACATACTCCCTATTTATTATGTTTCCCTATTGGTCTCACTACCATACCAAACCCTCCCTCCGGTCGCCTCGTTCCCTTGCTTTTCCATTGCTTTGATCCTCTGTCTCTGACACCTTCCTTAATTAAGTGGAGAATTCCTTCGTACTTGAGTGTCCCAATGAGCCCGTAGGCAAGGTCATTACTATTTTAACGCATGACATGAGGTTGTCTACCTCACTAGTATTTGAACTGGAATGCCAGGCGGAGGAGTGTAACTGCCTTATCGCGCTATCCGACTTGTATGTGAAAAGCATTTCGTACTCGTAACTGATCCCTTCCTAGCGAAAGGTGTGCTCCAATGAAAAGTACACAACACTAGTAGTGCCCCTTTTGACGACCAAGTCACAATGGAAACAATGTATCTCTCTGGGGATGCGAAGAATATTTGAAAGCACTTTCGAACCATCACACGGATTCCAACCCAACTGCCCATGATATGGTAAGAACGGAATGGAAGGGAAAAAAAAGTCTTCTATGCGCAGACGTGAAAGCTCTATCAATAGAACTAGCTTCTTTTTATTTAGAGAGGAACGATTCCCTCGTCTGAGAATCGTCATTCACGCACTATTCCTCCCCACTAAAAAAAGCGATTGAGAATCTCGAGAACCTAAACAAAAATGCAGAAGTGAGCGTACCCCAAGGCTCTCCTCTCTCCCTCTTTTTTAGCCAACACCATCAACCCCATTTTTCACCGGTCAAAGCCAAAAATCTGATTAATAGAAGGAAAGGAGATCAGAAAAATAGGCGGACGACTTATAGTATAGGTCGGATGTTTCCGTGAGCAGTAAGCAGCAGATCCCCCCTTATTTTGGGAAAGCTGGTGGCCGCGTGTTAATTCTTTCAAGGCAAGGGGCGGCCTGATTCGACATTGTTGTTTACTCTGATCCGGTCGAGGTGGTTTTCACCAGCGCGTAGGTGGTCTAAGTTCCTATGACCGAGTCTTTCTGGCCCCTGTGAACATCTTTTCTTAATGTATTAAAGAGGGCCTCTCTAACCGGTGAAGGTGGGTGTCCACTAACGGCCATTCCTGGCTCGGCTCCGATAACGCAATTCCGGGAGGAGTCGGTAGTTGGGCGCTGGATCCCTTCGGACCTGGAGAACGTGTGACGCTGAGTCGGGGTTTGGTGAACCAACAGGTCGCTCCTCTAGTTGAAGTATCGGGCCCCTTTTTTGTTGCCTAGGTTACACCTTCGGAATACCCCAGAAGGGAATTTTTATCTACTCCCCCCAATCTGCACTTTACGCCACGCCGACTCCCCTTTCGTCATAAGGCGTGGAATTAGACCAAGGGGAATCTCCATAGGAACAAGTCCCTTAGATTTCGCACATAGGAGATCGAGACACAGCCCCAGGGCTATGGGGAAAGATGTAGATCGATCACCCTAGATAGACAACTACATAGAGGGTCTCTACAAGTCAGTCTATATATTCTTTGATTTCGTTCCCCCCGTAAGATCAATAGCACAACCAATGAGGTCCGCAAGTTTCACATCTAAGTAATACTCGATCCGATAGTTTACGATATAGATAGATATATATTTAACAACAACATTCTAAGAAAAGATATTAATAGATATCGGTAGTTGTCCGGTCGTACCCAAACAATAAGATTCCTGAGGAAAATGCACCTAAGATCAAATATTTCGAGCCGGCTTCCGTGGAAAATTCAGACTTTCTTTTTGATGCTGCGATCACATAAAAACATAAACTTTGAGGCTCAATAGCTAAATACATGGCAATTGAATCATAAGCCGAGATCATAAAGAGCATACTGCGAGTAGGAAGTGGAATTAATACAATGGATTCAGAAGCATCAAACCTCTCTTGTTCGGAAGAATCGAAACACATCGAAATGGTACCAGCCGTACTTAATAATAGAAGGATTTGGCAGAAATATGTAAAATTGTCCCTCCTAAAAAGATTATTCCAGAATAAATGGGCAATAGTTAGGAGAGGTGCGCCAGCGGCGAGCAGAAGCAAGGTTATTAGATACCTCAGGAAAGCCCGGCCAGAACCACACGTGCAAGTTTCCCTGCATGTGGCTCGTCCGTGATAACTTCTTCGGATTTGCGTGAACTAGCGGACCGATCACTAAGTGGGGATGCTCCCTCCAGCATGAGCGAACCTTTTCGAAAGTGGTTAGGAATGGGCGCCCCTCTCCCAGCCCGGATCCAGCCAGGTTCTATTGATCATGTCCCCTTCCCAACAGTTGGAACTTGTCTTGGGGCGTCTTTGGCTTTATGAGAGAAAGCTCGCCGTAGAAAAAAGTCTTTCTCTTCCCGTCCCGGGTCATAGGTGCGTCCACAGAAGAGGAAATCGCAATGCATCTTGCTCAGCAGGCGTAGCTTGGAGTGAGAGTGTAGCGGGGGTAAGGTAAGGAGGCCGCCAGAGAGGAAGGCAAACCGGCCTATTAAGCGCAGCTAAGCTAATATGTGCCGGAGAAAGCCAGGTGCCGTAGGTAAGCTCTATTCGGCCCGGAGCATTGATTCCCCATAACGAATAGGCTAGCTCTATCTCTCAATTACCTATCCTGTGCTCGAGAAGGTCCCTCAGTTCCTCGGCAGCACCTCGAGGTGCATTTAGTTGTCTTACATGAGACTCGGGATATTACCCACTCCATGGCATGACACCTTTCGCTCATCCATTCCGCCCGCCCAGACGCGGCGCCTTTTCTCATTATCATCTACCGCCCTTTCTTTCCTCCCCGCTATTCACGCATGAAGATCGTCGTATGTATGCTCTACTTCGGGTGTCGGTGCTATAGTATAGGTAGGATTACATTATGGCAGGATCAGTCACCCGGGCAAACCAACCCTCCTCCAAGAAGAATTGTG
The DNA here is from genome assembly GCF_051521515.1 of Lactuca serriola. NCBI lineage: Eukaryota > Viridiplantae > Streptophyta > Magnoliopsida > Asterales > Asteraceae > Lactuca > Lactuca serriola. Next base: position 103,990,890 of record NC_136413.1, on the reverse strand, counting down.
CTATGCCCCCCCGATCCCTAGAGAGCGAAAGAGCTGCCTGGTGATCCCTAGGTTGCAGCACGTTCGGTCGTGAACTCCTCGCGTCGCTGCCGCCGTTTCTAGGACCGACCGACGCCTCACCTGCACAGGTACCTACCTAGTGTCGGTCGCACATTCAACATAGCGTTCGGACTCATGTGCCTTTCAGAACCAGGGGTCTTCGAGCCTGCTGCGTACGATTAGCCAGCCTTGCGGCGGCAAAAGGATTCTAAGCCCCCCCATGCTACGGTTCCCTGCGGTCCGAACCCGGTGCCGCATTAGGTTAGGGAACTGGGCGATAATAGCTCCTCCGCATCCCAAAGCGCGCTGCCCTCCTAGGCGCGCAACACTAAGTAATCCAAGCCAACCCACATTACTGACTAACGGTGGATAATCAAATTTCTTAGACGTACTAAATACAACTCCATGAATGAGCAAAATGAAGGTTGCATTAATGATAAAGATCTCTGGGGAAACCGCTAAAAAAAGATTGAACATGTGGGAGGATCCGAACGAATTCTGCTTTCATTTCCCACGTATGGAGTACTTAGTGACTGACGTTACGGTCTCCCGCAGGTAGGCTGCACGCGGCTAGGAAGGCATAGTCCCATGCGTCCGTTTGTGGATCGCGGGACTATGCGGAAGAGCCTTCTGAGGGGGGGGGTATCCCTAAGGAAAACCTTCTCCTTTAATAGGCCGAAGGTCTCGGATTTTAAATTCCTAGCCCGTAGGTCTCTACGCATTTGAAGGAGCTCCCCCAAGGACTCCTTCCCCCTCGGATTATCAAGGGCTCGAGCCCCCCGCCCCAGCCAATCGCCACTTGGATGCAGGCCCGCCATCTCCCGGATGATATCCACCTTGACCTCGAATAGGTCCTCGGCGTTGATCCGGGCTAGATATATATCTAGCGACGAAGGCGCTGTTTTGCCCGACAGGAGGCGGCCCTCTATAGAGCGGACCGAATCCCCTCCTATCACTTCCTCCGGGCCATAGGGGTAGGGGGTGTAGGGCGGAGTCCGAGCTCCCGGAAGAGCGGGAGGCGTAGCTTGTTCCCCCGGAAGCGGTTGATTTACCGCTGAGGTACTACTACTACGCCCGGAACTCGCTGAGTCTTCCAGCATATCCTCGGTAAAGGCAAACCAATCCGAATGGGAAGGTACGGCTGAAAGACTCTCGCCGGCGCTAAAGGCAACCGGAACGCCAAAGCTAATGAAAAAAAAAAGGTACTGATAACAAAGATAAAATTCAAATCAAGGGGCAACTTTCGTGTAGTTTGTAATTGGATGTAACTATTCAGATTTTTTCGAGAATAAATCATTCTCTTAATAGATCTCGTCTTGTTCCTCAATCTTCGAAGAATGCGGCGTTGTATTGTTGTAAGTTTCCTGTTCCAAACATTTCCTTCAAGTAGACGACAAGTTTTAAATCTTAATGCGGGCATTCCTCCCTTACATGCATTTGCTTGCAACAGATTCTTACTAAGACCCCATAGACACGGTCTCGGTATCTTCACTATTTGCCCCTCTTCTCAAAGCCCTTCGAGAGGAAGATGAATGTCAATGTGCCATTTTCTTCTTTCCCCTACTATTTACTCTTCTCCTTCACTGCACACTTTAGATAGATGTTTCCATCCAATCAAAGACGGCGAAGCGCCTCTAATCTAAAGGCCAAAGAGTGCTCTTTGGGCTACTACGCATCCTTACTCATAGTATAGTGCAAGTTAGGTTTGGGTATAGCAGGACTTGAACCTGCGACCATTAGGTTAAAAGCCCAATTGATCCGTGTATGGATAATGAAGGCCCAAAAGGTTATGGGTAGCTTACTATTGGGCTAGAAAGTTGTTTGGGCTTAATGGCCTATGGGGTGTGCATGGTGAGGTAGTTGTTGGATTAGGGTTTTCTTAATTAAATTAATAGAAGTTTAATAAATCCAAGACTTCATTGATTGTTTGATTCAATGCTTGGATGGTTATGGAAGCATTTGGAAGGGTAATATTGATGGTCCTCTTTAAACTTTGGGAGTTACAATGTTATCATTGACGGCTCTCTTTAATCCTTGGGAGTTACACTCTACATCTTCTCATAACCAATTACTAGCAATTGAAGACTAATTGAAGACATGGACGTTTTTTTTGTCATTCTCAAGTGTCTTGGACGTTTTTTGTGTTATTTAAAGAGTTTCCTTAATTTTCATTTACTAGTTTTAATGAATATTTGGTTGGTTGGCTTGTAACCACCAAATTTGTAATAAAGGCTTCATATAAAGCCAAGTTTATGCATGGAAAAAGGAATAGACGAATTTCTAAGAAAAAAACTTTTGTTCACTTGGAATTATTGTTATAATTCAAAAATTATCTTGTTAGGACGTGTTCTTGACTTGATACGAACTCAATCCAATAGGTCTTGGATTGTTTTCACCGGTATACAACTTAATAGGTCTTGAGTTGTTACTAATCTATCCATTTCTTTCCATTCATATATCATTTGTGGTTACTATTCTCTCTTAATTTACCTAAACACTACCCTACTCACCAAATCAAGCCCATACACGTATCATAAGTGGTATCAGAGCCTAGTTCCGATTGGGTGTAACTAAGTTCTTGTTCAAAAAAAATCCTTCTAGGTTTGTTTGATTTCAGTTCCTATTCAGAAATTGTTTTCCAAACATGTTGCGTAAGTTATACTATGAAGAAGAAATAGAGGAAGAGAAATTTGAAGAAGAGGAGGAAGAAGATTCCGGTCCCATCTATGACACCGATGGGGAAGGGGAATTTGTTGAAAGAATTAATTTAGTGACTGGAGAAGAAATTGTTGAACACTCTAACCCTTTCTATGCCACTGATGGGGAAGACGACCATGAAGAAATTGAAGAAGAAATAAATTTCGTGGTTGGAAACAAAATTGTTGAAACAACTGTGAAAGAAATCGATTTTGTTGTTACAAACAAAATTGTTGAAGAAAAGATTGAAGAATCCAAAAAGGTGGAGCAGGTTCTTGACCACGAAGATGTGGTTGTGGTTAAGAAGGATAACGATACTCGTCTTATAACAAACCGTCTTTCTAAGAACCTAGAAGAAGGAGTGACCCATCAAGTTCCAAGTTCCGAGCAATTACGAGGGAGGGAGTTCATAATGCTTGGATTCCTATTCTTTTGGTGTGCCTTAAGTTGGGAAGCCATGTTATTGGAACATGTTGTTTATCAACCCATATGTACAAACCATGATCCATTATTTCATATGACCATTATCAATCCTTTAGATTATTACAAGGATAATTTACTAGGTCCTAATCTTGTTCATGGGAGTGTACAAAAGTGGTTTTTGATCCACAAATGGAAGATATGGTTAGGAGTGAATTCAGCGAGTTCTTTGAGTTATTTGAAGACGAACATGTGTATGTGGAGGAGAGACATTACAAGGTTATTTGCAATGAATGAAAAACACGTGGTTGCTGCTCCTGCGTTAATATGGCTAAATTTATTTTATCTTTTCAAGTTCAAGAACATTAATTGTGGGATGATCCTTTTGTGCAATACCCTATCTCATAAAGATACTTATGTCCATGATTTGCACTTTTCACAAGTGTTAAAACATAAAACAGGAGGATGGAAGCATGGATCATGGCGTGGGTTAAAAGAGGATCTCGTATCAGCTAACCATCTAAAAATAATTACACATGGGTGGAATTCAAAACCCAAGGCCATGTGGCGCATCAATCATGATCAACTTTGGAAAAAGAATGTTGTGGAGGATTACAAACTTGTGAATGGGTATGTAGATGGACAAGAGGATGTTGTGCTTAGTTTCTATGGTGGTTTGTCCAAAATAATGCAAGTATTGATTCATACTTCTATGGATCAAAAGGAGAGTGAGATTGATGACATCAGAGCTGCTAAGCCAAAGCAAATGGTTAGTTTGAAAAAAGAAGAGTTAAGTGATGATAATTTCGGTATGGATAAAACTGATTTTAAGAAGGGTAATGTTATCTTGAGATATCCTTCATTTGAAAGAAGATACCAACTTGGAGTAAAGAAAAGTTCACATTCTATAATAACTATTTGTTTTCAGGACCTAATGTCATGGAAGGTTCATATGGGAGAACAACATAATCTGGTCCTTACTGAATTGAGGACAATTCCTTTCGAACAAGGAGGGAATGATCCGTGTATGGATAATGAAGGCCCAAAAGGTTATGGGTAGCTTACTATTGGGCTAGAAAGTTGTTTGGGCTTAATGGCCTATGGGGTGTGCATGGTGAGGTAGTTGTTGGATTAGGGTTTTCTTAATTAAATTAATAGAAGTTTAATAAATCCAAGACTTCATTGATTGTTTGATTCAATGCTTGGATGGTTATGGAAGCATTTGGAAGGGTAATATTGATGGTCCTCTTTAAACTTTGGGAGTTACAATGTTATCATTGATGGCTCTCTTTAATCCTTGGGAGTTACACTCTACATCTTCTCATAACCAATTACTAGCAATTGAAGACTAATTGAAGACATGGACGTTTTTTTTGTCATTCTCAAGTGTCTTGGACGTTTTTTGTGTTATTTAAAGAGTTTCCTTAATTTTCATTTACTAGTTTTAATGAATATTTGGTTGGTTGGCTTGTAACCACCAAATTTGTAATAAAGGCTTTATATAAAGCCAAGTTTATGCATGGAAAAAGGAATAGACGAATTTCTAAGAAAAAAACTTTTGTTCACTTGGAATTATTGTTATAATTCAAAAATTATCTTGTTAGGACGTGTTCTTGACTTGATACGAACTCAATCCAATAGGTCTTGGATTGTTTTCACCGGTATACAACTTAATAGGTCTTGAGTTGTTACTAATCTATCCATTTCTTTCCATTCATATATCATTTGTGGTTACTATTCTCTCTTAATTTACCTAAACACTACCCTACTCACCAAATCAAGCCCATACACGTATCACCAATGCTCTACCAACTGAGCTATACACCCCAAAAAAGATGTAGTAGTAAATAAGGATTGGTGCGGAAAAGAAAAGAGGGCGGCCCCTCTTCATCATATTAAAGGGGCGCGACTTTGTATGAGGCTCGTACTGCAGAGCAAGTGAAGAAAACGTAAGGGCGCGCGCTAGCACTCCTACAAGAAAACGGCCTAGCTAACGCGCCCCTTATTGAAAAGTCAAGGATATTGAATGATCGATATGAGAAAGAAGTGCTCAAGCATTCGAAGAAAGCCGGCCTTACTCAACAAGCACCTTTCTTAGCTTAGTAAGGTTGCTTGTTTCCACTCATTGAAGATTCTATCTACAAAAAAAGGTCAACGGGGGGTACTAAAATGGCTCTCACTGACACCATCTACGAGAAGGTGAGGTCGTCTTTATTTCCAGCCGCCATACGGTTCGCCTTAAAGCCTTAAAGACGGAGAAGGGGAGGAGCAGTTATCTATGTAATTACGGTCTTTGTTGGCCGGGGCGAGCACTCTCTTTTCTTTGTAAAATTCCGTCTTACCAAACAAGACTGACTTCTTACCAACCCGCGAAGGGTTGTGAGGCTGGACCAGGTACGAAGAATGAATCTATATCTGTGCACGGAAGGGCCGGCGGCCGCTCAACTGTTCGAGCGCAATGCAGTGGTATTGGTTCCGATTCGACAAAGGTAGAATGCCTGGTCGAAGGTCCAGTACAGTAGGTAGCAGGCGTGTTCGTTTTGGCTCCCGAGCGAGAACGAGAAAGAGGCGATGCACCATCCTTGCTGCTACGTACGTTGACCTTGACTTGACAGATTCATCCAATTGAACCCAAACTCAAAGGAGGACCACAAGCTCGGGGCTCGACGAAAGAGAAAGTCTCGGCATTAAGAAAATGGGGTTAGCTGTGAAAGAGGCATTCATTTTTTCATGAATATTCATAGCTGAGTCTACTAAAAGAGGGACCAGCTCATCGTAGTGATTAGAGGACACCTCTGATCGTTCACCTCTAATGTGACACGTTCCCTCCCAGTTTGATCAACGGGATCAGTCGGCTAGAGAGCGGGGCTATTCTTCTTCCGAGGAGACAAAGTAGTCTCTTGTACTGACCGAACCCTCAGTTCGGAGGTCTTCGTCAACATGTTACGAAGCTCCAGTCTGGCGGTCAACTTGATGCGGGAGAGGCATGAGTGCAGTTCGATCTTGTGGTGTATTCCTTTGTAGTGAGTAGGGCCTCTTTCTCGTTGATCAGTTCGCCTCCGCTCTATTGAAAGGTCTCCATTCCTACGGCGGTTTTGTCAATGAACCCGTGGATAAGTAGGCCTTTCTTGCAGACCGATCTTCTGCCGAGTTCCTTCCTTCGTAGTCAAATCTGATGATACGCTTTGGCGAAAAGGCCTGCTAGGTGATCGAAATCGCTCAGGTCAGCGAGGACTCACTCACCTACTCCTTATCTAATACTTTCTTCTATCTACTGAATTAAAAAGGCGACCCGCCGTGCCGGGCTATAAGATAAGAGACAGCTGTTGTACTACTTGACTGGTAAGAAAGAGCTTCCGTAAGAACTGGAAGACTCTTGTATGTACGGTAACCCTATCTTCCGCTACTGGTGGACTGTTGCACATAAAGGCCGACAGAAGCAACCTTTCTTAGCGCGCTTTTCAAGCGCTTAGCTTCTGCTATAAAAAGGCGGCAAGGCCATAAAGTAAGTGAAGTTGCAAGCCTAAGCCAAGAAGGTACGAACGAAGTGACGGGCCCTTTTAGAGAGAGGGGGCGGCTTTCTTGTGGTAGTCATTGCGAACATCTCTCCTCTTCTCTTAGCGTGCACAGTTTGCTTACGCCTTACGCACATCTATCTTTCTTAGTTTCACGCTGGCCTAATGAATTGAATATGAATAAAAGTCAGTCTTTTAGTAAGCGTATATAAGCAGCTGTTTAGTGTATAAGCAATTCTTTAGTGGTCGCACCGGTACGATGGAGGTTGGTTGAAGATGATGTTACGCGGCGTTCAGAACCAGTCTTGAAGTGAATGAATTAGAAAGAACGAAGAAGTAAGGAAATGAGACGACTCTTTCTTGAACTATATTATAAACAGACCTTCCCCTCCACACCAATCACGAGTTTTTCTCCATTCCTCTCATATATCGTCGTAACGCCCTTAATGCTAGGTTTTGAAAAAGACTTTTCATGTCATTCCCATTTAGGTCCGATTCGGATCCCTCCGTTGTTTCCTTTTCCTTCCGCACCTTTTCCTCGAAATGAGAAAGAAGATGGTACACTTGAATTGTATTATTTAAGTGCTTATTGCTTGCCAAAAATCCTACTTCTACAATTGGTAGGTCACCGGGTTATTCAAATAAGTCGTGTTTTCCGTGGTTTTCCCATGTTACAACTTCCGTACCAATTCGGTCGATCCGGAATGGATCGGTTAAACATTCCATTAGGGAGCCTGGTCTTGACTTTTCTGTGTGGTATTCATTCTCGTTCGGCTCTTGGAATCACATCCAGCAGTGGTGGGAACAGCTCGCAAAATCCAACCACTTCACCTACTTCATTGCCCCAACCCTTTCTCGTACCTCTATTGAAACAGAATGGTTTCATGTTCTTTCATCGATTGGTTATTCCTTTCCGTTCGTATCTCTTTCTCCAATTTCGGTCTCGATTAGTTCACAAGATTGAATGGCCAATTCTCCTCCGGACCCTCGATTCGATTGTTTTCCAAGAATGTTGAGCCGGGTATGTAAGCCATGTATCTGGGAGGAACTTAAAAGAAGGGCTTTCGGTTTTTTTCACCCCGTTTTGTGGTCTTGCAGCTATTTAAATAAATAAGAATATAAAATTATATATATATATATATATAATAAGACTTTTTTAGAAGAAAGATTCTATATATGTCCAATCCCCAGTGGTGGTGGGACCAACCAAGATGTATGTCGTCCAACCCAACCTCAGACTCTTTCTTCCCGACCTATTTGACTCTCTGGCCGCAGTTATAGTTATTTAGGTGGTATCCCGAGATTGAAGAGATCGAATTCCTCCAGGGAACACACGAAACAAAGATATGAACTGGGTAAATAGAAATGGAAAAGAGATGTTTCCAATTCATCAAAATGAGAAGCTTTTTCTACATCCATATGATCTACTAAAGTAGATCGGTATTGCCCATATAATAAAAGCAGATCTTGGTCCATGGAATCCCAAGAAGGTAAGAACTCCAACCTGTCCGATGCTTCTTCGGCCAAATACGATATACAAGTGGGACCTGCACTATGCGCAAGCTGTGCGAAAAACCGCTTCTTTTTTCCGGTTCTGAAACAACTTGGGCGAAATAGGGTTCTACCGGGAAACCATGGATTTTTTAGTTTTCGCCATTGGTTACTGGTTGAGCCACTGGAATGGAATGAGATAAGAATCTCTGGAGATCTTTCCTCTCCACTTACTCGTAACAGGCTTTCCCTCTGTAGAAGACTTCTTCTGAATGGCATAATTGGGAGATTGATTCCTCGATCTTCAAAGAAAACTGACTCCTCCTACTCCTTCTTCTCCTTTAGGATAGGATCGTCGTTGGTCCTTCTTTCACTAATGATCTAATGATCTCACCATTTTCTAGTAGTTCTCGCGAACGCGCGAGGGACTATCCTTTCTATCGCTTGCCCTTTCTTTTCACTCTCAAGACAAGGCTCTCTCTCTCTTTTATAAAGCGAAGCAAAGCGCATGGCGCTGAAAGCTCAATAAACACAGACGAACACGATGCAGGGCATAGCATAAATGAAACCGCTGATCATTTCATAAAACATATATGCTTGACCTTTCTCGATGCTTTTTTTGGGTGACTCACCAACCGACCCAGCAGTGATCGATGACAGAATGGTACGAACAAATCAAAGTCATTGGATTTGGTAGTTCTCCATGGACTTCTCTCTTTAGCCCTTTGTATATGTTCATAAATGGGTGTGCACCTCCAGATGGGCGGGGGCCGGCCTCCCACTCTCTTATCTTATGCAGCATTTATTAGCGGTTGGGTGGATCGTGCAATAAGCCTCTCTCGACCCTCCGTTTCTCATACGTCTTTATGAAAGCCTCTCGCCTTTCGAGATCCGGTCCATCATCAACTCAGTCAGATCTTCTTGTTTGCCCGCTTTGATTAGGCTTCCTTTAACGGATTTGATCGGCATTTCGTGCCTGCAGTCCTGCTGAATTCGACCTTTTATCAGGGTAGCGTAGTAAGGTTAGAGGCGCAACTAGAAGAGTTGGCCCTATTTCTCTTTTTTGATCAATTCGATTGCAGTCTCCGAAGTCCTTCTTGATCGATGGTCCCCATTAGCATTAGTGCTAATTAGCAGCCGCTTTTTTTGGAAGGCGAGATACTTATGTGTGACCGCGGATTCCACGGTAGCAGTAGTTCTAGCTCTACATTAGGAGCAGGGGGGCTCTATCTAAAGGAGGTACGGACCCCTCCCATAGTACGGTACGATGCAGCTGAAAAACTTAATAGGCTACCGCGGCTCGCTTCGCTTTTGTTGCGGAGCTCACTGCTTTTGGAGTAGTGCTTGCAGCTTGCTGCTTTCTGTTCAAGCGGAGCTCGCTGTCTACTCCACGAGTCGCCACAGCTTCGCCTACGCCACTTGTATATAGACAACAATAGCGCCCAAGATTTCCCCTTCGCGTAGTTCATTGAACCTTCCAACTTCACTCCGTGGCCTGTGCTAAAGAAGCGTGTCTTAACTAATTCCTTTGAACTCATTTCACCTATTCTACCTCTCGATATCTCCTCACCTTGCACCTTTTCTTTCTTTTCCTCATCCCATGATCCTTTCCCATGTCGTGGAAGTGAGCTCCTTTGTCGCTCCTTCATTCTTCATAACGACTATAACCAAGCTGCCAACCAATAAAGCAAGCACCTTCATGGACTGAGACCGTGGAAGCTCCGTTAGCACCTTAAGGCTGTCTTTATCCTGAGAACCCTCGGGAATATTCAGAGACTCGGCTAATGCTTCTAGGCCCACATTCGGAGACAGACCAAGCACCTCTCTTACCCACTCACTATCTAATAAACCGGACTGGCTTATTATCTGAATGAGATCGGAAAGAGAGGAGGTAGCCCAAATCTTCCAATAGGCGCATACGAAAGGTTCTGAAAGAATTGAAAAAGCTCTGAAAAATAAACAACCCGACCTGAGGAACTACCAACAACGGAAGAACTAGCAACAGCGGGAGAAACCGTTTCTAACCTCAGCTTCACCCCCTTCCTCGGGATTCTTTCTTTGATGATATATGCCCTAAGCCCCTTTCAGAAGACCGAAGTCATTGGTGCTTTGCATAAGGGGTAAGAGCGCCATAAAGACTATTGGTACCTATCATAGACTTGACTCATTTTATGGGCTTGAATTCCTTTCCCCGAGTTAGAGGGGTTTTCTGAAGGTCTTCCTCAAGGGCCACTTGGTTCTCAAAAAGACTGTTACCCCCGGCCAGAGTAGAAGTAGGCAAACGGATGTTTCTGGGGGGAACTACGGGAGACGGAGACAGGTGGTTAGGCGAGATTCTAACTTCTGGCTCATCGCAATTCCATTTCTTAAAGTGCAAGTCCAGTTTTCTCTTTTTATGAAAGTGAAAGTTAGGTTAGCCCCTTCTTTCAATTCCAAAGATGCTCTCAAATTGCTGTTCAAGATTATTTTACCCTAAGGCTTCTCGCGGTCAGGCAAGCGTGGCAGAGCGTAGCATGTATCCAGCCATCCGAACTACTTACTGAAGGGCAAGCACCAACGAATTACTCACTTCATTCACAGCGCGGGGGAGAGACAGAGAGGGGTCAGTAATAACTCACAGCCGGGGTAAAAAGGTCCTACTTCCTTACTCACTCAAGTCATTGCTTTGACCGAACCATAGGCCGAAAAGAAAAGATTTTTTAGATACTTGTTACAGGCCTGACCAAGAGCGCAAAAGAGCTTTATTTAGAATTAGAGTAAGGGCACGCCATTTGCAATGCCTTTTCTTGCTTTCGACAGGACCCCCTTCCGACAGGAGAAAAAAGATTACGCCAATGCCAATTGCCAATGATATAGAGTTTCTAGCGATTACGACTATAAAGGGCAGGAGATGAATTAAAGAATCGTACTGCAACTGCTGAAGAGAGATCAGAGCTAGTACTAGAGGAAGCGATAGCGGACAAAAGAGCTCAGAGAGCAGTGCAGCTAAGCGGGAAGATCTGTGATCTATTTGAAAGAGCATATCGCAAAGACCGGTATATTGCACATACTGATTGATTGATTGTATAGATTGAGTCTCAATTAGAGAGTTATGATATATCTATAGTACCCCCAATACTAAACATGCATATAGTCTCAGAAAATGAAAATTATGTATGTCTGAATCGATCTCAATGGATCCCTCGTGACTGCCCAGAGGAGAAGAATAGGTAGGGATGACAGGATTGGAACCCGTGATATTTTTTACCCAAAAAAAAAGGCGCTACCAAGCTGCGCTACATCCCTTTCAATTGGTCTACAGTGTCATTGTAGAGAATCCCTGCCCTGTTTTCCACATCGGCAATGCACCTCCATCGATATTCAATTTCTCTTGCCATTTCTTCTTTTTTGTCTTTATTGATTTAGATACTCATCATTTCGCTGGGGAAGAAAGAAGGAATTGAGTCCTTTCACATTATCATGGAAAAAGGGGATTGCCTATTAGTCAATTTTGACTGGAAAAAGACCCGGAACCCCATACCCTCTCATTCACTTACTATAGGCCGAGGAGCGTAGATTCATCTTACTTTTTATAAATGGAAAAAGAGACATAAGTCACGCATTCGAGCAAGAGCCTTTGCCTTTCTTCGCTATGTAAATAGAGGGCCGGAGGAAGAAGTGCCAGAACCTCAACAAAAGAATTAAGGTGATAGAGTCTTACAGGAGACGCTAGGCTTCGGAATTGAATGGAATGATTCCTCTCCCTTGGTTGCCTTCACTGCCCGTGAATCCCTTCTCTTTTTCTATTCCAGTAGTCTTATGCGGTCTGGTCTGTCCATTAGTTGCTTAACTCATAGTAGTTAGGAGGTTGTTGTCCTAATGAGTGTAGCGGAGTGCTCCCTATCCTATTACTCATCTATAGGGCTATCACCCTAGCTTTCCCTGTCTCTGCCTTTCTTTCCTAGTCCTGAGTTTTTCTTCTTGACTATTGCGGGTTTGACACTATTCAATACTAAATATCTACTCGTGGAGGGAGGGGAGGCAATAGATTCATCTTAGGCGGTAAGCGAAGGAACTGTAGGGCTTAGGGCAGCCTCGGATTTTTCTTCAATAGGCTCTAGGGGAGGTGAGAAGAGAGCCAATAGCTATTATAGAAGGACTTAACAATTCATGGCATGAATTAGAGTTGAAGGAAGAAAGACATGAAATGCTAGAAAGATGGAATCTATGAATGAGCTCTTTCGTCTAAGCCTAGAACTAGGCAAGAGCAAGGAATGGACTTTAAGTGAGTGAAAACCGGAAGGAGGGGACAAAGGTCAGTTCTATAAGGCAAGAAAGCAAGATCAGAAGAAGGAGCAATGCAGAATAACTAAGCATGACAAGGAGAGGATAGCTAGACTTTCAAAGACAGTAGCAATGGCAAGGAGACTAATCCCGATATTCTTTCCCGGAGGATTCTATTGATCCAAGACCTGTATGTAGACCTGGGCCTCCCCCGCTTTCAGTTAAGGCCAGAAAGAATTATCTTACCTTTATCTTCTGTCAGTCTTTGAAGTTTCCTTTCTTTGAAAACCAAGGATGAAGCTAGAATGTGGAGTACGGACTTATCATGCTTCCCAATTCCACTAGCATAAAAGAGTTTATTCAACTCCTGAGAGATTCTAGAGTTCCTGAGCTACCCCAATTTGATGAGAATGAGGGAAGAAGTCCTTAGCTATTCCTTTGGCCTATAATAAGAAAGGTCCATCAAGACTCAGAAATTACCCTCGATCTTTTCAATCCCTCTAGTAGAGAATTCTTAGCCTTCGTCTTAGAAACTGAGCTCTCACAAAGCAAGTCATTACTTATTGTTTACACACACTTTCTATTTGACTTAGCCTACTTCTTTCTCATTAGATCAATTAGGCAGGGGAAGACTCTGTGTACTAACTTTCTCTTCTTTCTTCTTCTTTGAAATCCCTTGCCACTTCCCTTCTTTGCTAGCACGTACCTGTCTTTGCTTTGCACAAGAGATCCCCCTACTCTTCACACCCCTCTAGTCCTGATCTTGCTTATGCATTACTTGGGAAGGATTGCCCTCTCCCTTTGTTGGGGGCTTTGGCTACCCTACCTCATTCCCTTCACAAGCCAAGGACAAGATGAATCTATTGCCCTGCCTCCAAGAGAAGAAATGGGACCAATCGATTCAATAGAAGGCATTAAGCAGACAGAGCGAGAAGAGAGGATATCCTTTATCCTGTTGCAGCTTT
>NC_136413.1:103957500-103972500 GCF_051521515.1 Lactuca serriola | reverse complement strand
CAGGACCTAATGTCATGGAAGGTTCATATGGGAGAACAACATAATCTGGTCCTTACTGAATTGAGGACAATTCCTTTCGAACAAGGAGGGAATGATCCGTGTATGGATAATGAAGGCCCAAAAGGTTATGGGTAGCTTACTATTGGGCTAGAAAGTTGTTTGGGCTTAATGGCCTATGGGGTGTGCATGGTGAGGTAGTTGTTACTAATGATCCGTGTATGGATAATGAAGGCCCAAAAGGTTATGGGTAGCTTACTATTGGGCTAGAAAGTTGTTTGGGCTTAATGGCCTATGGGGTGTGCATGGTGAGGTAGTTGTTGGATTAGGGTTTTCTTAATTAAATTAATAGAAGTTTAATAAATCCAAGACTTCATTGATTGTTTGATTCAATGCTTGGATGGTTATGGAAGCATTTGGAAGGGTAATATTGATGGTCCTCTTTAAACTTTGGGAGTTACAATGTTATCATTGATGGCTCTCTTTAATCCTTGGGAGTTACACTCTACATCTTCTCATAACCAATTACTAGCAATTGAAGACTAATTGAAGACATGGACGTTTTTTTTTTGTCATTCTCAAGTGTCTTGGACGTTTTTTGTGTTATTTAAAGAGTTTCCTTAATTTTCATTTACTAGTTTTAATGAATATTTGGTTGGTTGGCTTGTAACCACCAAATTTGTAATAAAGGCTTCATATAAAGCCAAGTTTATGCATGGAAAAAGGAATAGACGAATTTCTAAGAAAAAAACTTTTGTTCACTTGGAATTATTGTTATAATTCAAAAATTATCTTGTTAGGACGTGTTCTTGACTTGATACGAACTCAATCCAATAGGTCTTGGATTGTTTTCACCGGTATACAACTTAATAGGTCTTGAGTTGTTACTAATCTATCCATTTCTTTCCATTCATATATCATTTGTGGTTACTATTCTCTCTTAATTTACCTAAACACTACCCTACTCACCAAATCAAGCCCATACACGTATCATAAGTGGTATCAGAGCCTAGTTCCGATTGGGTGTAACTAAGTTCTTGTTCAAAAAAAATCCTTCTAGGTTTGTTTGATTTCAGTTCCTATTCAGAAATTGTTTTCCAAACATGTTGCGTAAGTTATACTATGAAGAAGAAATAGAGGAAGAGAAATTTGAAGAAGAGGAGGAAGAAGATTCCGGTCCCATCTATGACACCGATGGGGAAGGGGAATTTGTTGAAAGAATTAATTTAGTGACTGGAGAAGAAATTGTTGAACACTCTAACCCTTTCTATGCCACTGATGGGGAAGACGACCATGAAGAAATTGAAGAAGAAATAAATTTCGTGGTTGGAAACAAAATTGTTGAAACAACTGTGAAAGAAATCGATTTTGTTGTTACAAACAAAATTGTTGAAGAAAAGATTGAAGAATCCAAAAAGGTGGAGCAGGTTCTTGACCACGAAGATGTGGTTGTGGTTAAGAAGGATAACGATACTCGTCTTATAACAAACCGTCTTTCTAAGAACCTAGAAGAAGGAGTGACCCATCAAGTTCCAAGTTCCGAGCAATTACGAGGGAGGGAGTTCATAATGCTTGGATTCCTATTCTTTTGGTGTGCCTTAAGTTGGGAAGCCATGTTATTGGAACATGTTGTTTATCAACCCATATGTACAAACCATGATCCATTATTTCATATGACCATTATCAATCCTTTAGATTATTACAAGGATAATTTACTAGGTCCTAATCTTGTTCATGGGAGTGTACAAAAGTGGTTTTTGATCCACAAATGGAAGATATGGTTAGGAGTGAATTCAGCGAGTTCTTTGAGTTATTTGAAGACGAACATGTGTATGTGGAGGAGAGACATTACAAGGTTATTTGCAATGAATGAAAAACACGTGGTTGCTGCTCCTGCGTTAATATGGCTAAATTTATTTTATCTTTTCAAGTTCAAGAACATTAATTGTGGGATGATCCTTTTGTGCAATACCCTATCTCATAAAGATACTTATGTCCATGATTTGCACTTTTCACAAGTGTTAAAACATAAAACAGGAGGATGGAAGCATGGATCATGGCGTGGGTTAAAAGAGGATCTCGTATCAGCTAACCATCTAAAAATAATTACACATGGGTGGAATTCAAAACCCAAGGCCATGTGGCGCATCAATCATGATCAACTTTGGAAAAAGAATGTTGTGGAGGATTACAAACTTGTGAATGGGTATGTAGATGGACAAGAGGATGTTGTGCTTAGTTTCTATGGTGGTTTGTCCAAAATAATGCAAGTATTGATTCATACTTCTATGGATCAAAAGGAGAGTGAGATTGATGACATCAGAGCTGCTAAGCCAAAGCAAATGGTTAGTTTGAAAAAAGAAGAGTTAAGTGATGATAATTTCGGTATGGATAAAACTGATTTTAAGAAGGGTAATGTTATCTTGAGATATCCTTCATTTGAAAGAAGATACCAACTTGGAGTAAAGAAAAGTTCACATTCTATAATAACTATTTGTTTTCAGGACCTAATGTCATGGAAGGTTCATATGGGAGAACAACATAATCTGGTCCTTACTGAATTGAGGACAATTCCTTTCGAACAAGGAGGGAATGATCCGTGTATGGATAATGAAGGCCCAAAAGGTTATGGGTAGCTTACTATTGGGCTAGAAAGTTGTTTGGGCTTAATGGCCTATGGGGTGTGCATGGTGAGGTAGTTGTTACTAATGATCCGTGTATGGATAATGAAGGCCCAAAAGGTTATGGGTAGCTTACTATTGGGCTAGAAAGTTGTTTGGGCTTAATGGCCTATGGGGTGTGCATGGTGAGGTAGTTGTTGGATTAGGGTTTTCTTAATTAAATTAATAGAAGTTTAATAAATCCAAGACTTCATTGATTGTTTGATTCAATGCTTGGATGGTTATGGAAGCATTTGGAAGGGTAATATTGATGGTCCTCTTTAAACTTTGGGAGTTACAATGTTATCATTGATGGCTCTCTTTAATCCTTGGGAGTTACACTCTACATCTTCTCATAACCAATTACTAGCAATTGAAGACTAATTGAAGACATGGACGTTTTTTTTTTGTCATTCTCAAGTGTCTTGGACGTTTTTTGTGTTATTTAAAGAGTTTCCTTAATTTTCATTTACTAGTTTTAATGAATATTTGGTTGGTTGGCTTGTAACCACCAAATTTGTAATAAAGGCTTCATATAAAGCCAAGTTTATGCATGGAAAAAGGAATAGACGAATTTCTAAGAAAAAAACTTTTGTTCACTTGGAATTATTGTTATAATTCAAAAATTATCTTGTTAGGACGTGTTCTTGACTTGATACGAACTCAATCCAATAGGTCTTGGATTGTTTTCACCGGTATACAACTTAATAGGTCTTGAGTTGTTACTAATCTATCCATTTCTTTCCATTCATATATCATTTGTGGTTACTATTCTCTCTTAATTTACCTAAACACTACCCTACTCACCAAATCAAGCCCATACACGTATCATAAGTGGTATCAGAGCCTAGTTCCGATTGGGTGTAACTAAGTTCTTGTTCAAAAAAAATCCTTCTAGGTTTGTTTGATTTCAGTTCCTATTCAGAAATTGTTTTCCAAACATGTTGCGTAAGTTATACTATGAAGAAGAAATAGAGGAAGAGAAATTTGAAGAAGAGGAGGAAGAAGATTCCGGTCCCATCTATGACACCGATGGGGAAGGGGAATTTGTTGAAAGAATTAATTTAGTGACTGGAGAAGAAATTGTTGAACACTCTAACCCTTTCTATGCCACTGATGGGGAAGACGACCATGAAGAAATTGAAGAAGAAATAAATTTCGTGGTTGGAAACAAAATTGTTGAAACAACTGTGAAAGAAATCGATTTTGTTGTTACAAACAAAATTGTTGAAGAAAAGATTGAAGAATCCAAAAAGGTGGAGCAGGTTCTTGACCACGAAGATGTGGTTGTGGTTAAGAAGGATAACGATACTCGTCTTATAACAAACCGTCTTTCTAAGAACCTAGAAGAAGGAGTGACCCATCAAGTTCCAAGTTCCGAGCAATTACGAGGGAGGGAGTTCATAATGCTTGGATTCCTATTCTTTTGGTGTGCCTTAAGTTGGGAAGCCATGTTATTGGAACATGTTGTTTATCAACCCATATGTACAAACCATGATCCATTATTTCATATGACCATTATCAATCCTTTAGATTATTACAAGGATAATTTACTAGGTCCTAATCTTGTTCATGGGAGTGTACAAAAGTGGTTTTTGATCCACAAATGGAAGATATGGTTAGGAGTGAATTCAGCGAGTTCTTTGAGTTATTTGAAGACGAACATGTGTATGTGGAGGAGAGACATTACAAGGTTATTTGCAATGAATGAAAAACACGTGGTTGCTGCTCCTGCGTTAATATGGCTAAATTTATTTTATCTTTTCAAGTTCAAGAACATTAATTGTGGGATGATCCTTTTGTGCAATACCCTATCTCATAAAGATACTTATGTCCATGATTTGCACTTTTCACAAGTGTTAAAACATAAAACAGGAGGATGGAAGCATGGATCATGGCGTGGGTTAAAAGAGGATCTCGTATCAGCTAACCATCTAAAAATAATTACACATGGGTGGAATTCAAAACCCAAGGCCATGTGGCGCATCAATCATGATCAACTTTGGAAAAAGAATGTTGTGGAGGATTACAAACTTGTGAATGGGTATGTAGATGGACAAGAGGATGTTGTGCTTAGTTTCTATGGTGGTTTGTCCAAAATAATGCAAGTATTGATTCATACTTCTATGGATCAAAAGGAGAGTGAGATTGATGACATCAGAGCTGCTAAGCCAAAGCAAATGGTTAGTTTGAAAAAAGAAGAGTTAAGTGATGATAATTTCGGTATGGATAAAACTGATTTTAAGAAGGGTAATGTTATCTTGAGATATCCTTCATTTGAAAGAAGATACCAACTTGGAGTAAAGAAAAGTTCACATTCTATAATAACTATTTGTTTTCAGGACCTAATGTCATGGAAGGTTCATATGGGAGAACAACATAATCTGGTCCTTACTGAATTGAGGACAATTCCTTTCGAACAAGGAGGGAATGATCCGTGTATGGATAATGAAGGCCCAAAAGGTTATGGGTAGCTTACTATTGGGCTAGAAAGTTGTTTGGGCTTAATGGCCTATGGGGTGTGCATGGTGAGGTAGTTGTTACTAATGATCCGTGTATGGATAATGAAGGCCCAAAAGGTTATGGGTAGCTTACTATTGGGCTAGAAAGTTGTTTGGGCTTAATGGCCTATGGGGTGTGCATGGTGAGGTAGTTGTTGGATTAGGGTTTTCTTAATTAAATTAATAGAAGTTTAATAAATCCAAGACTTCATTGATTGTTTGATTCAATGCTTGGATGGTTATGGAAGCATTTGGAAGGGTAATATTGATGGTCCTCTTTAAACTTTGGGAGTTACAATGTTATCATTGATGGCTCTCTTTAATCCTTGGGAGTTACACTCTACATCTTCTCATAACCAATTACTAGCAATTGAAGACTAATTGAAGACATGGACGTTTTTTTTTTGTCATTCTCAAGTGTCTTGGACGTTTTTTGTGTTATTTAAAGAGTTTCCTTAATTTTCATTTACTAGTTTTAATGAATATTTGGTTGGTTGGCTTGTAACCACCAAATTTGTAATAAAGGCTTCATATAAAGCCAAGTTTATGCATGGAAAAAGGAATAGACGAATTTCTAAGAAAAAAACTTTTGTTCACTTGGAATTATTGTTATAATTCAAAAATTATCTTGTTAGGACGTGTTCTTGACTTGATACGAACTCAATCCAATAGGTCTTGGATTGTTTTCACCGGTATACAACTTAATAGGTCTTGAGTTGTTACTAATCTATCCATTTCTTTCCATTCATATATCATTTGTGGTTACTATTCTCTCTTAATTTACCTAAACACTACCCTACTCACCAAATCAAGCCCATACACGTATCATAAGTGGTATCAGAGCCTAGTTCCGATTGGGTGTAACTAAGTTCTTGTTCAAAAAAAATCCTTCTAGGTTTGTTTGATTTCAGTTCCTATTCAGAAATTGTTTTCCAAACATGTTGCGTAAGTTATACTATGAAGAAGAAATAGAGGAAGAGAAATTTGAAGAAGAGGAGGAAGAAGATTCCGGTCCCATCTATGACACCGATGGGGAAGGGGAATTTGTTGAAAGAATTAATTTAGTGACTGGAGAAGAAATTGTTGAACACTCTAACCCTTTCTATGCCACTGATGGGGAAGACGACCATGAAGAAATTGAAGAAGAAATAAATTTCGTGGTTGGAAACAAAATTGTTGAAACAACTGTGAAAGAAATCGATTTTGTTGTTACAAACAAAATTGTTGAAGAAAAGATTGAAGAATCCAAAAAGGTGGAGCAGGTTCTTGACCACGAAGATGTGGTTGTGGTTAAGAAGGATAACGATACTCGTCTTATAACAAACCGTCTTTCTAAGAACCTAGAAGAAGGAGTGACCCATCAAGTTCCAAGTTCCGAGCAATTACGAGGGAGGGAGTTCATAATGCTTGGATTCCTATTCTTTTGGTGTGCCTTAAGTTGGGAAGCCATGTTATTGGAACATGTTGTTTATCAACCCATATGTACAAACCATGATCCATTATTTCATATGACCATTATCAATCCTTTAGATTATTACAAGGATAATTTACTAGGTCCTAATCTTGTTCATGGGAGTGTACAAAAGTGGTTTTTGATCCACAAATGGAAGATATGGTTAGGAGTGAATTCAGCGAGTTCTTTGAGTTATTTGAAGACGAACATGTGTATGTGGAGGAGAGACATTACAAGGTTATTTGCAATGAATGAAAAACACGTGGTTGCTGCTCCTGCGTTAATATGGCTAAATTTATTTTATCTTTTCAAGTTCAAGAACATTAATTGTGGGATGATCCTTTTGTGCAATACCCTATCTCATAAAGATACTTATGTCCATGATTTGCACTTTTCACAAGTGTTAAAACATAAAACAGGAGGATGGAAGCATGGATCATGGCGTGGGTTAAAAGAGGATCTCGTATCAGCTAACCATCTAAAAATAATTACACATGGGTGGAATTCAAAACCCAAGGCCATGTGGCGCATCAATCATGATCAACTTTGGAAAAAGAATGTTGTGGAGGATTACAAACTTGTGAATGGGTATGTAGATGGACAAGAGGATGTTGTGCTTAGTTTCTATGGTGGTTTGTCCAAAATAATGCAAGTATTGATTCATACTTCTATGGATCAAAAGGAGAGTGAGATTGATGACATCAGAGCTGCTAAGCCAAAGCAAATGGTTAGTTTGAAAAAAGAAGAGTTAAGTGATGATAATTTCGGTATGGATAAAACTGATTTTAAGAAGGGTAATGTTATCTTGAGATATCCTTCATTTGAAAGAAGATACCAACTTGGAGTAAAGAAAAGTTCACATTCTATAATAACTATTTGTTTTCAGGACCTAATGTCATGGAAGGTTCATATGGGAGAACAACATAATCTGGTCCTTACTGAATTGAGGACAATTCCTTTCGAACAAGGAGGGAATGATCCGTGTATGGATAATGAAGGCCCAAAAGGTTATGGGTAGCTTACTATTGGGCTAGAAAGTTGTTTGGGCTTAATGGCCTATGGGGTGTGCATGGTGAGGTAGTTGTTACTAATGATCCGTGTATGGATAATGAAGGCCCAAAAGGTTATGGGTAGCTTACTATTGGGCTAGAAAGTTGTTTGGGCTTAATGGCCTATGGGGTGTGCATGGTGAGGTAGTTGTTGGATTAGGGTTTTCTTAATTAAATTAATAGAAGTTTAATAAATCCAAGACTTCATTGATTGTTTGATTCAATGCTTGGATGGTTATGGAAGCATTTGGAAGGGTAATATTGATGGTCCTCTTTAAACTTTGGGAGTTACAATGTTATCATTGATGGCTCTCTTTAATCCTTGGGAGTTACACTCTACATCTTCTCATAACCAATTACTAGCAATTGAAGACTAATTGAAGACATGGACGTTTTTTTTTTGTCATTCTCAAGTGTCTTGGACGTTTTTTGTGTTATTTAAAGAGTTTCCTTAATTTTCATTTACTAGTTTTAATGAATATTTGGTTGGTTGGCTTGTAACCACCAAATTTGTAATAAAGGCTTCATATAAAGCCAAGTTTATGCATGGAAAAAGGAATAGACGAATTTCTAAGAAAAAAACTTTTGTTCACTTGGAATTATTGTTATAATTCAAAAATTATCTTGTTAGGACGTGTTCTTGACTTGATACGAACTCAATCCAATAGGTCTTGGATTGTTTTCACCGGTATACAACTTAATAGGTCTTGAGTTGTTACTAATCTATCCATTTCTTTCCATTCATATATCATTTGTGGTTACTATTCTCTCTTAATTTACCTAAACACTACCCTACTCACCAAATCAAGCCCATACACGTATCATAAGTGGTATCAGAGCCTAGTTCCGATTGGGTGTAACTAAGTTCTTGTTTAAAAAAAATCCTTCTAGGTTTGTTTGATTTCAGTTCCTATTCAGAAATTGTTTTCCAAACATGTTGCGTAAGTTATACTATGAAGAAGAAATAGAGGAAGAGAAATTTGAAGAAGAGGAGGAAGAAGATTCCGGTCCCATCTATGACACCGATGGGGAAGGGGAATTTGTTGAAAGAATTAATTTAGTGACTGGAGAAGAAATTGTTGAACACTCTAACCCTTTCTATGCCACTGATGGGGAAGACGACCATGAAGAAATTGAAGAAGAAATAAATTTCGTGGTTGGAAACAAAATTGTTGAAACAACTGTGAAAGAAATCGATTTTGTTGTTACAAACAAAATTGTTGAAGAAAAGATTGAAGAATCCAAAAAGGTGGAGCAGGTTCTTGACCACGAAGATGTGGTTGTGGTTAAGAAGGATAACGATACTCGTCTTATAACAAACCGTCTTTCTAAGAACCTAGAAGAAGGAGTGACCCATCAAGTTCCAAGTTCCGAGCAATTACGAGGGAGGGAGTTCATAATGCTTGGATTCCTATTCTTTTGGTGTGCCTTAAGTTGGGAAGCCATGTTATTGGAACATGTTGTTTATCAACCCATATGTACAAACCATGATCCATTATTTCATATGACCATTATCAATCCTTTAGATTATTACAAGGATAATTTACTAGGTCCTAATCTTGTTCATGGGAGTGTACAAAAGTGGTTTTTGATCCACAAATGGAAGATATGTTTAGGAGTGAATTCAGCGAGTTCTTTGAGTTATTTGAAGACGAACATGTGTATGTGGAGGAGAGACATTACAAGGTTATTTGCAATGAATGAAAAACACGTGGTTGCTGCTCCTGCGTTAATATGGCTAAATTTATTTTATCTTTTCAAGTTCAAGAACATTAATTGTGGGATGATCCTTTTGTGCAATACCCTATCTCATAAAGATACTTATGTCCATGATTTGCACTTTTCACAAGTGTTAAAACATAAAACAGGAGGATGGAAGCATGGATCATGGCGTGGGTTAAAAGAGGATCTCGTATCAGCTAACCATCTAAAAATAATTACACATGGGTGGAATTCAAAACCCAAGGCCATGTGGCGCATCAATCATGATCAACTTTGGAAAAAGAATGTTGTGGAGGATTACAAACTTGTGAATGGGTATGTAGATGGACAAGAGGATGTTGTGCTTAGTTTCTATGGTGGTTTGTCCAAAATAATGCAAGTATTGATTCATACTTCTATGGATCAAAAGGAGAGTGAGATTGATGACATCAGAGCTGCTAAGCCAAAGCAAATGGTTAGTTTGAAAAAAGAAGAGTTAAGTGATGATAATTTCGGTATGGATAAAACTGATTTTAAGAAGGGTAATGTTATCTTGAGATATCCTTCATTTGAAAGAAGATACCAACTTGGAGTAAAGAAAAGTTCACATTCTATAATAACTATTTGTTTTCAGGACCTAATGTCATGGAAGGTTCATATGGGAGAACAACATAATCTGGTCCTTACTGAATTGAGGACAATTCCTTTCGAACAAGGAGGGAATGATCCGTGTATGGATAATGAAGGCCCAAAAGGTTATGGGTAGCTTACTATTGGGCTAGAAAGTTGTTTGGGCTTAATGGCCTATGGGGTGTGCATGGTGAGGTAGTTGTTACTAATGATCCGTGTATGGATAATGAAGGCCCAAAAGGTTATGGGTAGCTTACTATTGGGCTAGAAAGTTGTTTGGGCTTAATGGCCTATGGGGTGTGCATGGTGAGGTAGTTGTTGGATTAGGGTTTTCTTAATTAAATTAATAGAAGTTTAATAAATCCAAGACTTCATTGATTGTTTGATTCAATGCTTGGATGGTTATGGAAGCATTTGGAAGGGTAATATTGATGGTCCTCTTTAAACTTTGGGAGTTACAATGTTATCATTGATGGCTCTCTTTAATCCTTGGGAGTTACACTCTACATCTTCTCATAACCAATTACTAGCAATTGAAGACTAATTGAAGACATGGACGTTTTTTTTTGTCATTCTCAAGTGTCTTGGACGTTTTTTGTGTTATTTAAAGAGTTTCCTTAATTTTCATTTACTAGTTTTAATGAATATTTGGTTGGTTGGCTTGTAACCACCAAATTTGTAATAAAGGCTTCATATAAAGCCAAGTTTATGCATGGAAAAAGGAATAGACGAATTTCTAAGAAAAAAACTTTTGTTCACTTGGAATTATTGTTATAATTCAAAAATTATCTTGTTAGGACGTGTTCTTGACTTGATACGAACTCAATCCAATAGGTCTTGGATTGTTTTCACCGGTATACAACTTAATAGGTCTTGAGTTGTTACTAATCTATCCATTTCTTTCCATTCATATATCATTTGTGGTTACTATTCTCTCTTAATTTACCTAAACACTACCCTACTCACCAAATCAAGCCCATACACGTATCATAAGTGGTATCAGAGCCTAGTTCCGATTGGGTGTAACTAAGTTCTTGTTTAAAAAAAATCCTTCTAGGTTTGTTTGATTTCAGTTCCTATTCAGAAATTGTTTTCCAAACATGTTGCGTAAGTTATACTATGAAGAAGAAATAGAGGAAGAGAAATTTGAAGAAGAGGAGGAAGAAGATTCCGGTCCCATCTATGACACCGATGGGGAAGGGGAATTTGTTGAAAGAATTAATTTAGTGACTGGAGAAGAAATTGTTGAACACTCTAACCCTTTCTATGCCACTGATGGGGAAGACGACCATGAAGAAATTGAAGAAGAAATAAATTTCGTGGTTGGAAACAAAATTGTTGAAACAACTGTGAAAGAAATCGATTTTGTTGTTACAAACAAAATTGTTGAAGAAAAGATTGAAGAATCCAAAAAGGTGGAGCAGGTTCTTGACCACGAAGATGTGGTTGTGGTTAAGAAGGATAACGATACTCGTCTTATAACAAACCGTCTTTCTAAGAACCTAGAAGAAGGAGTGACCCATCAAGTTCCAAGTTCCGAGCAATTACGAGGGAGGGAGTTCATAATGCTTGGATTCCTATTCTTTTGGTGTGCCTTAAGTTGGGAAGCCATGTTATTGGAACATGTTGTTTATCAACCCATATGTACAAACCATGATCCATTATTTCATATGACCATTATCAATCCTTTAGATTATTACAAGGATAATTTACTAGGTCCTAATCTTGTTCATGGGAGTGTACAAAAGTGGTTTTTGATCCACAAATGGAAGATATGGTTAGGAGTGAATTCAGCGAGTTCTTTGAGTTATTTGAAGACGAACATGTGTATGTGGAGGAGAGACATTACAAGGTTATTTGCAATGAATGAAAAACACGTGGTTGCTGCTCCTGCGTTAATATGGCTAAATTTATTTTATCTTTTCAAGTTCAAGAACATTAATTGTGGGATGATCCTTTTGTGCAATACCCTATCTCATAAAGATACTTATGTCCATGATTTGCACTTTTCACAAGTGTTAAAACATAAAACAGGAGGATGGAAGCATGGATCATGGCGTGGGTTAAAAGAGGATCTCGTATCAGCTAACCATCTAAAAATAATTACACATGGGTGGAATTCAAAACCCAAGGCCATGTGGCGCATCAATCATGATCAACTTTGGAAAAAGAATGTTGTGGAGGATTACAAACTTGTGAATGGGTATGTAGATGGACAAGAGGATGTTGTGCTTAGTTTCTATGGTGGTTTGTCCAAAATAATGCAAGTATTGATTCATACTTCTATGGATCAAAAGGAGAGTGAGATTGATGACATCAGAGCTGCTAAGCCAAAGCAAATGGTTAGTTTGAAAAAAGAAGAGTTAAGTGATGATAATTTCGGTATGGATAAAACTGATTTTAAGAAGGGTAATGTTATCTTGAGATATCCTTCATTTGAAAGAAGATACCAACTTGGAGTAAAGAAAAGTTCACATTCTATAATAACTATTTGTTTTCAGGACCTAATGTCATGGAAGGTTCATATGGGAGAACAACATAATCTGGTCCTTACTGAATTGAGGACAATTCCTTTCGAACAAGGAGGGAATGATCCGTGTATGGATAATGAAGGCCCAAAAGGTTATGGGTAGCTTACTATTGGGCTAGAAAGTTGTTTGGGCTTAATGGCCTATGGGGTGTGCATGGTGAGGTAGTTGTTACTAATGATCCGTGTATGGATAATGAAGGCCCAAAAGGTTATGGGTAGCTTACTATTGGGCTAGAAAGTTGTTTGGGCTTAATGGCCTATGGGGTGTGCATGGTGAGGTAGTTGTTGGATTAGGGTTTTCTTAATTAAATTAATAGAAGTTTAATAAATCCAAGACTTCATTGATTGTTTGATTCAATGCTTGGATGGTTATGGAAGCATTTGGAAGGGTAATATTGATGGTCCTCTTTAAACTTTGGGAGTTACAATGTTATCATTGATGGCTCTCTTTAATCCTTGGGAGTTACACTCTACATCTTCTCATAACCAATTACTAGCAATTGAAGACTAATTGAAGACATGGACGTTTTTTTTGTCATTCTCAAGTGTCTTGGACGTTTTTTGTGTTATTTAAAGAGTTTCCTTAATTTTCATTTACTAGTTTTAATGAATATTTGGTTGGTTGGCTTGTAACCACCAAATTTGTAATAAAGGCTTCATATAAAGCCAAGTTTATGCATGGAAAAAGGAATAGACGAATTTCTAAGAAAAAAACTTTTGTTCACTTGGAATTATTGTTATAATTCAAAAATTATCTTGTTAGGACGTGTTCTTGACTTGATACGAACTCAATCCAATAGGTCTTGGATTGTTTTCACCGGTATACAACTTAATAGGTCTTGAGTTGTTACTAATCTATCCATTTCTTTCCATTCATATATCATTTGTGGTTACTATTCTCTCTTAATTTACCTAAACACTACCCTACTCACCAAATCAAGCCCATACACGTATCATAAGTGGTATCAGAGCCTAGTTCCGATTGGGTGTAACTAAGTTCTTGTTCAAAAAAAATCCTTCTAGGTTTGTTTGATTTCAGTTCCTATTCAGAAATTGTTTTCCAAACATGTTGCGTAAGTTATACTATGAAGAAGAAATAGAGGAAGAGAAATTTGAAGAAGAGGAGGAAGAAGATTCCGGTCCCATCTATGACACCGATGGGGAAGGGGAATTTGTTGAAAGAATTAATTTAGTGACTGGAGAAGAAATTGTTGAACACTCTAACCCTTTCTATGCCACTGATGGGGAAGACGACCATGAAGAAATTGAAGAAGAAATAAATTTCGTGGTTGGAAACAAAATTGTTGAAACAACTGTGAAAGAAATCGATTTTGTTGTTACAAACAAAATTGTTGAAGAAAAGATTGAAGAATCCAAAAAGGTGGAGCAGGTTCTTGACCACGAAGATGTGGTTGTGGTTAAGAAGGATAACGATACTCGTCTTATAACAAACCGTCTTTCTAAGAACCTAGAAGAAGGAGTGACCCATCAAGTTCCAAGTTCCAAGCAATTACGAGGGAGGGAGTTCATAATGCTTGGATTCCTATTCTTTTGGTGTGCCTTAAGTTGGGAAGCCATGTTATTGGAACATGTTGTTTATCAACCCATATGTACAAACCATGATCCATTATTTCATATGACCATTATCAATCCTTTAGATTATTACAAGGATAATTTACTAGGTCCTAATCTTGTTCATGGGAGTGTACAAAAGTGGTTTTTGATCCACAAATGGAAGATATGTTTAGGAGTGAATTCAGCGAGTTCTTTGAGTTATTTGAAGACGAACATGTGTATGTGGAGGAGAGACATTACAAGGTTATTTGCAATGAATGAAAAACACGTGGTTGCTGCTCCTGCGTTAATATGGCTAAATTTATTTTATCTTTTCAAGTTCAAGAACATTAATTGTGGGATGATCCTTTTGTGCAATACCCTATCTCATAAAGATACTTATGTCCATGATTTGCACTTTTCACAAGTGTTAAAACATAAAACAGGAGGATGGAAGCATGGATCATGGCGTGGGTTAAAAGAGGATCTCGTATCAGCTAACCATCTAAAAATAATTACACATGGGTGGAATTCAAAACCCAAGGCCATGTGGCGCATCAATCATGATCAACTTTGGAAAAAGAATGTTGTGGAGGATTACAAACTTGTGAATGGGTATGTAGATGGACAAGAGGATGTTATGCTTAGTTTCTATGGTGGTTTGTCCAAAATAATGCAAGTATTGATTCATACTTCTATGGATCAAAAGGAGAGTGAGATTGATGACATCAGAGCTGCTAAGCCAAAGCAAATGGTTAGTTTGAAAAAAGAAGAGTTAAGTGATGATAATTTCGGTATGGATAAAACTGATTTTAAGAAGGGTAATGTTATCTTGAGATATCCTTCATTTGAAAGAAGATACCAACTTGGAGTAAAGAAAAGTTCACATTCTATAATAACTATTTGTTTTCAGGACCTAATGTCA
>NC_136413.1:103945000-103952500 GCF_051521515.1 Lactuca serriola | reverse complement strand
TTTTTAGGGTTGTTTTATCTTCTCTGGTTGCTGGGAGATTTGGCTTGCTAGAAATGCATCTGTTCATGATTCAGTTGCTATGTCTTCTTCATCTATTATCAATAAAGTCAAGCACTGGTGTAAGGATTTATTGCATTGCAGCTTGATTATCCCACTCATTCTTCTGGTTTTCATGATTCTATTTGTTTCCAAGTAATGCATATCCCTATGGTCTCCCCTAAGATTCCTAAAGGAAAATGGATCAAATGGGCTCCTCCTCCTTTTGGTATTTTGAAGTTGAACACAGATGGTTCTTCAAGGAATGGCATGGCAGCAGGTGGTGGCATTATTAGGGACTATAAGGGCTCCGCTTTGGTTGCTTTTTCTACCTTTTATGGCCCAGGTACCAACACATTTGCAGAAGCCAGAGCTCCCCTTTTTGGTCTGATGCTTTGTTACAGATTAGGCTACTCCAAAGTAGCAGTGGAGAGTGAGAAAAAATCATTTTTGATAGCATCTGTGGAGGTGCAGTCCGTTGGACAGTCCCTTATATGATCAGATCTTTAAAAACTTTCTTACTTCCTTCCATGTCCATCTCTCATATCTACAGGGAAGGGAATCAAAGTGCAGACACTTTAGCTACCCATGGCCACTTCCATCAGGAACATTTTGAATTTCTTTCTTTTCTAATGGCTCTCTTCCTACTGCCTCTCTTGCCTAAAGAGGTCAGTCCACCGCGTGTCTGTCTTCCAGTTCCTTGACTCCCAAACCTTGGGTCATTGATTCTGCCCCCGCTTAGGTTAGCTGTGCTTCCTTAAATATCGGGTTGCCAAGGGTTGTTTCCGGAGGAAATGGGATTAGAACCCATGATTTAGCAGTTGGTTGAGCAGTCGTGGCGGACAAACACAAACAGCAAGCAAAGTCTTGGCTCGCTCTCATTGGGAGGCTGTTCAACCAGACTGACGAAGTTGAGTATTGACACAAACAATAAGAGGACGAGCTTCCCTTCTACTACCGAAAAGAGGAGTTTACCACCGCCTACATATTCCACTCACTCTATCCTCTTTGATCCTATTCCAAGGCGATGGATCCTATTTCACTATCCTTGTCTAGAAGGCGATTCGGTAGCACTGAATTACTATAATAAGGTAAAAGATCAAAGAAGTCTCTCCGATCGATCCCATTCCTAGTCTTCGTACTAAGCCCTGTTGCCTTACCCCTAATCAAGCTTGCTTTCAGCCGAGATCGCCCTTCAGTAGTTGCCCTCCTCGCCCCATTCAATAGAAAGTTGACTTACACGCCTTACTTGATAGGAGGCTTCAGGGAAAGAGATCCGAGAGTTTTGACAGTAGTGGGAAGAGTTTGAAGACTTTCCGCTCATCTCCCGCCTTCGACTTGAAAGCGAGAGGCTTTTCGCTCCTCTCCTGCTTGGAAGCTCTCTTTTAGTCGGAGAAGTGCTACCTGTCGACCGTTAGGGAGACTACCGTCGACCGACCTGAGGAGGGAGACTACCGCCCCTGAGGGGCTTGTTGCTAGAGGCATCCCCTCAAATGAGATTTCTAAACTCTACAACCGCTCCGGTTTGAGCAATAAGAGCCCGCCTTCCGGGTCCTATATTCTAGTTACTAGCTTCAAAGGAACTACTAAAAGAAGGAGTCAAAGCATCGGAGAGTGCTACCTACGAGTGAGTCACCCGCCTGGTTACCTGTCCTTATGAAGGAAGGTGCGCATGAAAGTCTTTATGGAAGACCATCAAATTACTGATTAGGAAGGTCTTTAAGGAATGAACTTCTATTACAGGGATTCTTTTATTAAGACCTTTCGGATAGATAGCCCTATTGAATGAAGGTTGAACACCAACCCGCCTGGAAAGCTAAGAGTCGGCAAAGACCTAGCTGTCGAGGAATGAAAGAAGTCGCTTTCTAGGAGAAGGAGTACGAGGAAGTCAAGTCACAGGCAAGCAACCAACAGGCTAAGAGCTATCTCCCAACCTCTCCCTTATTGACAAAATGAGAGGGATTTCAGGCAATTAGCATATAAGAATTCCTGCCCTAGAAGATCGCATTTCTGACTTGAGCACCGTCTTTAGGCATTTCAGTTCTCAGGATCTTACGAAGAAAGGCTAAAGATCGTACTGAACACAACCCTATGATATGAGTGAAGGCGAGCCAGGAAAGCACCCTGAACTCATAGGGTGAAGGCGAGGAAGCTTTCAAAATTTCAGGGGCTCCTCTAAACAAGAGTTTTGACTAGGTAGATTTGCCCTTCTACGCCGTTTTAGGTGAGTTCGGACTCAATCATTGACCGGAGATTGGGACAGAGCGGATGGCAACTAGCTGACTTCTTCCTGTCACTCGTACAGATCTGATTGAAGATATTGCATTAGAAAGGGATACAAAGTAACTTCCGAAGATTGAAAGAGAGGCAATCCCAGTTCGATACTGGTCTTGTTGCACTTCTTCGAGTTAATGACGAATAGCCCGCTAGGGACTGCTTGGCTTGTTAGCGAGAAAGCGCATAAAAGAATGCCATTTCTCGATCGAGAAAATAGGCTCAAGTACATTAGTCCGTCACTGCCATTTTGACTAGGTGGATTTTGCCTTCTAGTTGACTTCTTTCTGCGGGATACCCTAGTTAGAGCAGTGAAACCTTTAAGGCAAGAGATGCGGGCAAGTCAGTCGCTAGAACTCCCAGATGCTAATAACTCGCTAGAAGGGGTAGAAAGCCTGTTCTTTTGGTACAAATCCTCTTTCTTGAATGAAACTAGCTAGCTGTCTTTGAAGTCAAGTACTTAGCCGGAAAGGCAAGTCCATCGCGGGCACTACCCGACTTATTTCGGTATTGCATATAAGTACAAGTTTAGATGTGGCCATCTAGACAAGTGAAACGGTCCTTGCTGTCGAAGTTTACTACTGGATAGGAATTCCATCGGTATGGCATTAGAACTGCTCGGAGAAGTTCGATATTGAAGGTATACAGTTCGATAGATCGGTATTGAAGTGAGATATTCAATCCTCTTTCTATTGAATGGTATTTCACTGCCTTTCATGTACAAGTATTGCAACTGAGACTGAGAGACAAGGGAGATCCCATTGAACTTGCCTTGATTGAATGAAGGCTAGCTGACTTCGATACTGAATGAACTCGCATGCTGGAGAACCGATGAGAGACATAGTCGATGCCAATATAGCTGTAATTTCACACTGAAGCTTTTCCCTTCGAAGAGTTGATCTTTCATTTCAAAAGTGGTCTCTCCCCAATGGAGAAATGATGCTAGCCCTTTTTCCTTCGATGACAGAGATTGAAATGGATAAAGTGGATTCTCCCTAATGGTGAAATGAGACTGATTTCAGTGATTGAACTGATGGCAACTAGCGAGCAATCTTACTCAATAGGGGCTTTCCATCTTAAAAGCCTTCCTTCTTGCTTGCTTGCGAGAAGGCTTTCTTGCGTTCTTGCTTAGCTGGGGAGGCAGTGGACCAATAAGCTAGCTGTCCCAACCAAGACAGGAGCTAGCCTCTTATCTTAAAGGCTATCGATTTCCTCCTTGAGGAGCAAGGAAGATCAGAGGTCACACTGGAAAGCTATCAACTAACCTGTAAGAAGACTCTTTCTTTGGGCTTCTTCTTAGTCCGTTAGGTAGTTGCCTAGAGCTATTAATAGACTGAAAGGGGAAGAACGACCAGTCTTCCTAGCGATGTACAATTCTTTTGGTATATGAAATCTCGATGTCTAGGTCAATTCAATATCGAACAGAAAGGTAGCAATTCTTTTGGCACAGTCTTTTGGTATATGCAATTGAGAAGCCAAAGTCAGATAGAAGGGCTTGCCTTCCGCACTTTCGTATACCAAATACGAATTGAGAAGTGACTTTGTACAAAAGTACATTGTACCATCAGTCAATCAAATTTCTCCTATCCATTTTGAACTTGATTTTGTAACAACTAAACCTAAGCCAATAGAGCGTCTTGCCTTCGCAATATCGAAGGAGAAATGTTGTCAATGCTTTCATAGATGCCATACAACCATCCCTTCCCCTCCTAGTCCAAGAAGAGCTTCCCCTCCTTCCAGGCCCTAAAAACCTTGCTTCCTAAGCATACTGATAAAGAATTAGCAGAGTCGTCTCCCTCCTCCTAAAAGAGAGAAGCGGGCTAACCCAAGAGAGAGACCAGCCATAATTGCTCTTAAGGTTAGTTAATGGCTTTCAAGGGCTGAGGGACATTAGCCACTCTCCTGCTCGTACCTCGCTAACAACCGTCAACAACCAGTGTTGCAACAACTCCTAAATCAATAGGGCCATAAAGACTAGTCCTACTTGCCCTAGAGATTAGTTAATAGCTTCAAAGACCGGCAGGAAGTCATACAACCTAGCTCTCCTTACTTGATAGGGGGTCGGATAGAGGGTCTAGTAAACTAGCTGAGTCATTCGAGAGGCTTCAAACTTGGCTAAGCCTTCACATAAGCGGGACTGCTTGCATGTCCATCATTAGATTTGCGGGGTAGTGGAGGGAGTGCTTCCTCTCCTTAACAGTCGAGCTCTTTCTTTCCTCTCAAGGAGCATGAGCGGAACGGAACGGTATCAAGTCTATTAGTCGGAGAGGTCGTACCGTCGAGCGAGTTGGGGAGCTCGACTAAAGCCGACCTGAGGGAGGCCTACAACCGTCGGTCTAGAAAGCTAGTAACTCGGATCTAGGACTAGGAAGGGAAGGCAACTACCCGAGTTCAGGGTATGTTGGTTTAGAAGTTCTATATTGAAGTTTCGTAGTGAGATATTTCAGTTAGGTAGTGCTCCTTCTCGAATACCAGACTGAGAGTGGGAGATTGACATCCTTTCAATCTTGGCTAAGAGGACTATTCAAATCCTGGTGAAGTAAAGGACTATGAGAATTCTCAAGTCGATGCGAATATAGGGCCATTTTGATGCGGGAATTGTGCAAAATGAGACTTTCAGGGAGATAAGGCAGGGAAGCCATTAATGGTATTTCATTCGAAGTGGTGTATTTCAAGTTGGAGAGTTAGGGAATTCAATCTTGGTATTGAAAGTGCGGAATCGTATTGCCGAAGTGGGCTATTTGGATAGGAATGAAATAGGTTTTAGAAGGTACAAGTATTGAAAGAAATCCTGTTTACAATGAGTTCTCAATCGCAAGGTCCTACCCGAGTTACAGAAAGTTGCTGTCGGCAAAGAAGTCTTACCAAGGATAGCCACGGCTTTCATTGAAAAAGGATAGGCCACTCTCTGAGCGCCCTAATCAATGAGGATAGGTTTCGATGTGGGGTATTTGCTATATGGTATGGTACAAAGTCAGTTTCTAATTATTCGTGTGGGGAATGAACGCAAACCGCTTCAAGGCAACGGGCTATCTCCTAACTTTCACTTTAGGAATGCCTTTAAGGCTAGCTCTCTCCTTTGGTACTCAATTGGGTATATTCCATAGTGAGATAAGGAATTCAATCGTATATGGTATTGTACAAATACAGTATGGCAGGATTGACTAGCGGGATGGTTTCAAAAGAAGGATTTCTTGCGGTATCGGTACTCAATAGGGAACTTAAGGGATAGGAATGTACTTTGAGTTCTCAATTCTATTGCATTAGAAAGTGGGGAATTCAATCGGTATGGTCGAAGGCAATCAACTGCCTGACTTCTGTAGATTCGTAGTGAGATTGACTGAATTCAGTTTGACTGAGAGTGAGCAAAAGCATCTTGTCAATTGAAACTGCGATTAGTAAATTGATTTCCAGAATCTAGTTGGACTTAGAGTCCGATGCCTATCTTGTAAGTCTTTACAGAATGGACTTTGACTTTTGAAAGTGTGGAATTTGGCAGGATTGAAGGTATTAGGTAAAAATCCACTTTCTTGAATGAAGTGGACTGGGAAGGGAATGCGAATAGGATAGGTTTGCGAAAGACCGAGGTCTTGACTTCTGCCTGTGCCTCTCGCTTTCATTCACAGGTTAGCCGAAGTCCTTTGAAGGTCTGCTTGCACGGAGATAGTGATTCGATCTTCCCTGCCTTCCTTCGTAGTGCTTGCGAGATGGACTCTTTCATCGGAGGGTGCTATTTCACCCATTGGTCTTGAGAAATCCTACTTCACCTACCTTTGGAACTCAGATCTCAAGAGAAGTCTTGACCGGACTACCGGACTCCCGGTCAGTGCTGCTAGACCTCTAAGCAAGTGTTGCTAGACTTTCCTGGCTGTTGTTGCTGCTCTTACAACTGCTAGGCAAGTTACATGAGTGAGGATGAACGAATGGAACGAATACGGTGAGATACGATTTAGAATCTCTTGTAGTTAGGCAAGTGGAGGACAGTGATCTTCCAAATGATCACTGGCCGGAACGATCTATGATAGCTATTAACTAGTGCCATGGAGTCAGTCAGTCTAAACTCTATAGCTCAACAGTCTAGTGCAGCTAATGTACGAAGGAAGCAAGAAGTCAGCTAAAAAGTATGAGAATCTCCACTGTTCAATCAACAACAACAGGGAGGGATGCCCCCGAGGGCATCCCGATCGATTCAATCAACAAAGCAAGTGTTGTGAGCCCACCGGCGAGTGAGGGCTAAACGGTATTTATAGATTGAAACTAGAAAACCTTAATTCCTGAACTAGCCTCATGAACAAGCCAGTCTCAACTTTCCTGTTCAACTTTCTAGTGCGTCTATCTAAGGATA
Source organism: Lactuca serriola (assembly GCF_051521515.1). Classification (NCBI taxonomy): domain Eukaryota; kingdom Viridiplantae; phylum Streptophyta; class Magnoliopsida; order Asterales; family Asteraceae; genus Lactuca; species Lactuca serriola. Next base: position 103,945,845 of record NC_136413.1, on the reverse strand, counting down.
GATCTCGGTATCTGTGGAGAGGAAAAGAATGAATCCTACTAATGCGTCAAAATCTAAAAAACATTTATCTGTATTCCCCTTTCTTTATAGGTCTCGTGTTCCCCCTATTGAACGAAATGCAAAAACCACATACCCACAAACTTGTCAATAAACAATTCTATGTTCAATTTGACTACAAACAATTCTATGTTCCACTTGACTCCTACCCATACCGTGTTCAATTTGTATAGTTCCCATACCGTGTTCAATTGTACAACTACCAATTCAATCTTGAGATTTAGTAAGAATAGCAGACGGTATACTAGTCAGGACTCTTCTTTTCTACGAACAAGTCAGTACTCGCACTATTGGGAGAACATGCGTCAAAGAAGGTCGTTTTCTTTTCCGTCCTCGCACTATTGTACGAATTTATCCCTGTACCTAAAAAAGTCTTTATTTCACGCTGGAGCATTTGTAAGCGACGGGATCTTAGCAGCTTCTTCCCGAGTTGCATTAGCTAAAGTGGATCTACGATCACGGGAACTAATCAATCGGTCTGTTCTGCCCCATAAGCATCTGGATGGTCTACGATCAGTGCTATTCGTACACCCTATGCCTGATTTCGCAACTTCAACCCTTTCCCGCTGTAACTGCGCCTTATTGGCTTCTTTTCAGGCTTGAACAAGCAAGTACGCAAACAGCCTTCGGTTCCTAACAAGCTAAGCACCTACCCCGCTGGCCTGGGGAACTACGAACTACTAGTTTAGCCTATCTGGCCTAACTAGCTTGTTAAAACAACCTGATCGGGACCTCTACCACTCTTGTAGATCACTGAACTATGCGCCTATCTTCGCTTTTCGATCAGC
>NC_136413.1:103912500-103940000 GCF_051521515.1 Lactuca serriola | reverse complement strand
ACAAGTCGATAAGTCCGAACTCTAACAACTTCAAGGACTAGGAAGGCCCCTTTTTACTCATCCAGATTTCCCTTTCATATAGGTGCTCCAGAAAGAAGATTGGATTCGACAAGAGTCTCAGCGAGAATAGGCAGCTTTAGCATCAAGCACATCATCATACCGACAGTCATCCGAACGAGAGTCTCCCATTTGAATTCCCTGAGCAAGCTCTCCTCTTCCACATTGCTGGAAAGGGCTTAGCCGCCTTTGGACAAGGACCCTTGGACCATTTACCCGGCCTCTCTATCCAGCTTTTTTCCTTCAACGACTCTAAGAAATAATGGTCTCGAACATAGGGGAATTCAGATGAAAGCTCCGGTCCTTGAATGAACGACTTAGCCCCTTGCACACTAAGGTGCCTTAGCCTATCCATACACAGCCACACCCAAAGGGGAGCGCCTGCCCAACTATCCGATCTTGTTTTCCCTTTCCGGGTAGATCTTCTCATTGACAACAATAGGTATCGGCCATAACCAAAGAAATTCTTTTTCAAAGGAGGTAATTCGTTCGCTCCAAACACGACTTGCTTGTAATTTATCCTTCAATCCCAAAAAAGCAAGAATGAATGACCAAACCCGACCCAATTTCCTTATTTTCTTATTCCCGCCAGGCGCTGTTAAGCCCTTCACCTCCTTCTGATGATCATTCCACTCCTTCGCCGCGGGAACATCTCTCTACTTAAAAGAGGGAACGAAGGCCCCGACCAATCATCGTGAAGAGAACCAATAAGAGCCAAAGGAGGTGCTGAAAAGACCTTCTCTCTGGCCCCCTTTTCTTGCAGCTTTCGGACTTGGCCGATCATGAAGAAGATCATCCTCGCTCGGTCACGGGTAGATAAATAAAGGAAAAAGCCTTCTCTGGAGCATGCTCATGACAAGATCCCGAACTCCTACTTTGAAGGTTGGCAGCTGCAAGACCCAAGTCAATGTCTTAAGCCGGGCCTTCGACGGCGGCATGGAAGAAAGAAAGTAGTTTTGTTCTAAAGTCGAGATTTTTAAACTATAGAAGACCATCTTCGCGAGAAAGGTCTCGATCCCTTCCCACCTTAGATCGAGCTGGCATGGCAGCCGGGGCTTCTTCCCCGGAAATCATTCCCATCCAGCCGGACTTTGAAAGTCGATCTAGCGGTGCCTTTCCCTATCGCCTTCTTTTTGATAGTCGTAAGCTAGAGCCCCTATGGTATGGTGGCATCAAAAGCTAACCATTAGGTTCGTATTGCCAATTTGAGTACTTTTTCCACTAAGCGAGAAGGGCCCTCAATCGGACGAGCGCAAATCACTCCTTTTCTCAAGTGGGAAAGACACTTTGATATGGCTGGATCTACTACGCAAGTAGCATACTCGGATCAAGCAGCATCTCTTTTGGTTCAAAGCGAGTCCAGGAATATCTGACAGGTTGGGCGGACGGTCTCTCAAGCGATTCTTCCAATCTTTTGCATCTTGTGGTGAAGGGAAGCCCAGTTATTAGTAGCAAAAAGAGAAAGATGAAGGGCTTCGCTCCCAGGTTGATGGATCAAGAAATGAATGAAAGGTTGGAAGATCCTGCCCAGGGGGAGAAGTCTCAATGGGATGCATTTGCAGAGAGAAAGAGAGATGCCGCTGCTACCAAAGGTGCACCCCGACAAAGCTACACTGCCTGAGGAATCATCCCATTTTCTCATATGAAGTCTATCAGCGGTGCTATTTACTATTCTTTCTAGTTCTGACTTGGGAAGCTGATCTATTGAAAAGGAGTCAGCTGTCTGCGCGAGTCAGCTGTCTGCGTGAGTCATCTTCTTCTAGGCTCCGCTGGACGACACGGCATTCTCGTTTCAATAAATAGATGTCGGCCGTACTTGTGATGGTTCCCAAGGATCCAATATGACCACTTCACTTAGGTCTACGTTGCCACGATATTTTTCTATGGAAGCGGGCGGGCTGTTAGAAGTTCGGCCCGCTTTTTTTTTTGTCGTAGGGGAGGGATTGACCTTTCTAACGCATATTCAGTCGTACCGGCATGGCCCCACTGATTTCTTTTCGATCGGAGCATCCAGCAGCGCAACCCGGTTCTACTTGACTAAGCCCGTGCTCGTCCAAGGAGGGAGTTTGCTTTACCCAACCCCCTTTTTGATAACAAGGCAGAAAGCCCCGACCTGACATTCATTAGTTTCGAATGAAGAGTGCCCTGCCGCACCTACTCCTATAAAAAAGCGAGACTTTACTAAACAAGAAAAGCCCCTTCTATCTTATTAGTAAAGCGCTAACGCGCGCCCTGCCCATCCAGAGCAGCACACGTTCCTTCCATCGTCTGATCTCCTCCTGAGACTTCTGAGCCTCCTAGGATACTGTCGTAAGCCGCAGCCACAGGATTAATATGTGGAAATGGCAAGTACACACTGTACACCACGATCTTGACGTTGCGGATGACGTCCGACACCTTAATCCTCACATAGTTCATCCTCATCGGCGCCGAGGTCAAACCTCCACCGGCACCAGAGGTTGTGATAAGCAGCGGTTTGCCTCGTTCCAATGTCGGCGGAGCAGTCCCCACCGGAAGCTTCTCCAGATCCGCAATCGACAAGAAATGGTTCGGCACAATGTGGAACCTGACGTTGCTGATATGATATAAGAGTGAGAACCGGAGAAGATCGAAAGGTCGTCAACGGCGAAGACCGTCATATTGTATTGTTAAGAGTCACAAGCTCGGCGTACTTCACCTTCATAGCGAGGGCTAGGATGCTGAAGCCATTGTTACGGAGCCGGAGCATGGCATCTCTGAGCATCAGGCGCATGATAGCGGGCTGCACCGAGCCGGAAGTCTGGATATGTTGACCAGAATGATGATCTGGATGGAACGGGAACGAGAGCGAGGTCATCCTCTCCACGTCGCAAGAAAACGTAGAGAGCGGAGAGATGAAACCTTGAAGGCCATGAATAACCACCATGCCGTTGTTGAAGAGATCGGGTTGCGTGATCTCCACCCCTCCGATAAAGACCTTAGCACTAGCAGTTGTGCTGGTCTTTCTATTGACCGAATCAGAGGTGAGGGTGATGCAACGGCCTGGACTCAAGGTCTCTCCTGCCTCTCGGGCGAGGGATGAGAGTAGTGTTATTTAGTTTGATGAGGGTAGCTGCCTATTGCAGGAGTTCCTGACCTGAATGGACACCAGCAAGCAGCTACTGAATGTAAACAAAGTAAAGGGGATGGAATCAACTCAATAGAATTAGGTATTGAATATGACTTCTGAAGTGACTAAACGAAGTTAAGGATTGATTCAATACCAAATCCCAGATCCCTATAGACAACTAATGGTAGGGGCCCCAACGCCCATCGTGAACTACGTTCATTGCTCGGGCAATGAAAAACCTTGTCTCTTTTGAAGGAAGACCTGTGCACTTTCCCTTTGGCGGGCCTATAATCGCGAGTGAATCCTTTGTGCCCAGAGACTACTACTTCACCTGATCGGCAACCCTGGGATTCCTAGTGAAAACTACACCTTCATCTCGATCAAAGGTGGGATCCCAGATCGCTTGAAGCTTCCTATTCGCCTTTCGGGGGGTCCCCCGTTGATAGATGGGGGCAATCATCTGCGCCATGTATAGTAAAAAAAGAAATTGAAAATTATTACAGTAGCGAGGAGAGCTTATGGACAAAAAATGAGGATTCCGGCGGCTTTTGCCACTTATGATCAGTGTTCACAAGAGCGGGACGGTTCAATGTCTTACAATGTTCAAGCAGCATTCTTGTCGGAAGGATTTTTTAGGAGGCCCGGGCACCTTCCGAACATCCCTGAAGGATAGAACAACATGATGAAGAAGGCGGCGAAGGTATGGAGGAAAATTTTGAAAGAGAACAAGGAGATCCCTGAAAAGGGGGAGACAAGGAAGTAGTAGAAATGTTGAAGAAGGGACAACCCGCTCTTTACTTTTCAGGGAGGCTGCCCCTCCCTTCTTGCCTATCCTGGACCCCTTCGTGAGTCCTCCTGGTTTGGAAGCTTAGTGAGAGCTCTTACCTCATGGTAGCTCTGGGAGCTGCATGCTAGCGTTTATTGAGGGAGTTGGAAAGAGCATTTGCGGTTGAATCGGAATCGATTTCGGATGAATCCAAGGGGGTGCTTTACGCTAAGGAGAGGATACCGTCTTGTAGTTGCGGAGTTGTCTGGGATGAACGCTTTCCTTCTTTCCAAGGGTGCTCAAGGAGTCTATCAAGGCATAAATCGATATATGAAGCTGGGAACTTACCAATCATAACAAATAGCCTTAGGTTGCTTATTTCCTGAGAGTTTCAGTTTTTGTTCGGTTAGGCTATCTGGGGGAGGCAACTCTTCTAATAGTAATAGACACCGATGCTATTTTTCTACTACTATTAGATAATATTAGATTGACGGAATTCCTTGTTTACACGTGGCTAGGTCGCTGATTGAGAAGAACTACCGCTGAGATGTCTCAGATAGAGAGAGAGGGTTGGTCCCCGTCTTTCGTGTTTAAGATGCCTTAGGACTAGTAATGAAGCACAAAGCTAAAAAGGAAGTGGGAAAGCGCCCGACTGCGAAGCTGACAGAATTTTTTCAATCTACGAGTACGAGTACTAGCAATTGCTTGTTCGCAAAATTCCTTCCTTCATCACGTCATTGGCTACCGGAAAAACATTCTCTCACTTACCCAGACGAATTGATTTCATATCTTTTCATCTTCTGTGAGGACTGTCCTCCTAGCCTTTTCATATCCTGCTTTGAAGCAACTACACTTCCTCGTTAGCCAGTCTGGCTCTCGACCTGCTTCAGTCTCTGGCTGCTGGGACTATTGCAATACTTCGTTCTGCTACCTTCCGATGTTGCTTACTACCAATCCGATAGCTAACCTTGCTTTTTGTCTACCTTATCAGTAACTGCTATATTCGGAGACTTTACCTGAAGAAAACGGAGACATAGAACTACTCGGATTCCATGCTTTCTCAAAGAAATGCCCTTATCTCGATCTTTCTTAGAGGCTAGAGTCTAAGGAAATGGAAAGCCAGGGGAATGCTACCAACTCCCTTTACTCCCACGTTGGAAAGCATATGAACTTGACTGAACTGAATGACCAGCCCCGGGCCGGGGTAAAAGAAGAAGGGATAAGATAAGACAGTAGCACCCACCACTCTGTCAGTAGAAGGTTATCCAGTCGATCTTCGTAAGTAAGTAAGTAAGTAACACTTTCATCGATGATTCCTCTAATCCTCTCAAGGCTTAGAAGGGAGCTGAACCATTTATCTCTATGAAATTCTTTGGCAGAGGGACTCTAAAGTGGCCTCACTTCGCTCGCCTCCCTTCCGGTCGCCTCAGCTTCTGAATCCAATCTTGAACGTTCAGTTAGGCATTCAAAAATGCACTTCTCTTTCAAGTTCCAATCAGATTGTTATGCTCGTGGTGACTTCTCAGTTAGGAATTCTCATTGCCCCTTCTAAATGGTTACAGGACTAGGGCCCTACTAGCCTCATCGGCCGATGTCTGCCGTCTCGCGATTCTTGCGTTTATGGACCGAAGGAAAATAACTCCAATCCTTCCTCAGGGCAACATGCTATATTATATGATATATCTTGGGAGTTGAAGGTCGCAGTCCCTTTCCCTCAGGCGAGTTCCTCACTTAACTTAAAAGAGGAAGGAGTCTTTGCGAATTCAGTAGCTATGCTATGTAATACACACCTGACTTCTACCTTCGTGTGTCAATGGATCTTTCACATACTCCCTATTTATTATGTTTCCCTATTGGTCTCACTACCATACCAAACCCTCCCTCCGGTCGCCTCGTTCCCTTGCTTTTCCATTGCTTTGATCCTCTGTCTCTGACACCTTCCTTAATTAAGTGGAGAATTCCTTCGTACTTGAGTGTCCCAATGAGCCCGTAGGCAAGGTCATTACTATTTTAACGCATGACATGAGGTTGTCTACCTCACTAGTATTTGAACTGGAATGCCAGGCGGAGGAGTGTAACTGCCTTATCGCGCTATCCGACTTGTATGTGAAAAGCATTTCGTACTCGTAACTGATCCCTTCCTAGCGAAAGGTGTGCTCCAATGAAAAGTACACAACACTAGTAGTGCCCCTTTTGACGACCAAGTCACAATGGAAACAATGTATCTCTCTGGGGATGCGAAGAATATTTGAAAGCACTTTCGAACCATCACACGGATTCCAACCCAACTGCCCATGATATGGTAAGAACGGAATGGAAGGGAAAAAAAAGTCTTCTATGCGCAGACGTGAAAGCTCTATCAATAGAACTAGCTTCTTTTTATTTAGAAAGGAACGATTCCCTCGTCTGAGAATCGTCATTCACGCACTATTCCTCCCCACTAAAAAAAGCGATTGAGAATCTCGAGAACCTAAACAAAAATGTAGAAGTGAGCGTACCCCAAGGCTCTCCTCTCTCCCTCTTTTTTAGCCAACACCATCAACCCCATTTTTCACCGGTCAAAGCCAAAAATCTGATTAATAGAAGGAAAGGAGATCAGAAAAATAGGCGGACGACTTATAGTATAGGTCGGATGTTTCCGTGAGCAGTAAGCAGCAGATCCCCCCTTATTTTGGGAAAGTTGGTGGCCGCGTGTTAATTCTTTCAAGGCAAGGGGCGGCCTGATTCGACATTGTTGTTTACTCTGATCCGGTCGAGGTGGTTTTCACCAGCGCGTAGGTGGTCTAAGTTCCTATGACCGAGTCTTTCTGGCCCCTGTGAACATCTTTTCTTAATGTATTAAAGAGGGCCTCTCTAACCGGTGAAGGTGGGTGTCCACTAACGACCATTCCTGGCTCGGCTCCGATAACGCAATTCCGGGAGGAGTCGGTAGTTGGGCGCTGGATCCCTTCGGACCTGGAGAACGTGTGACGCTGAGTCGGGGTTTGGTGAACCAACCGGTCGCTCCTCTAGTTGAAGTATCGGGCCCCTTTTTTGTTGCCTAGGTTACACCTTCGGAATACCCCAGAAGGGAATTTTTATCTACTCCCCCCAATCTGCACTTTACGCCACGCCGACTCCCCTTTCGTCATAAGGCGTGGAATTAGACCAAGGGGAATCTCCATAGGAACAAGTCCCTTAGATTTCGCACATAGGAGATCGAGACACAGCCCCAGGGCTATGGGGAAAGATGTAGATCGATCACCCTAGATAGACAACTACATAGAGGGTCTCTACAAGTCAGTCTATATATTCTTTGATTTCGTTCCCCCCGTAAGATCAATATCACAACCAATGAGGTCCGCAAGTTTCACATCTAAGTAATACTCGATCCGATAGTTTACGATATAGATAGATATATATTTAACAACAACATTCTAAGAAAAGATATTAATAGATATCGGTAGTTGTCCGGTCGTACCCAAACAATAAGATTCCTGAGGAAAATGCACCTAAGATCAAATATTTCGAGCCGGCTTCCGTGGAAAATTCAGACTTTCTTTTTGATGCTGCGGTCACATAAAAACATAAACTTTGAGGCTCAATAGCTAAATACATGGCAATTGAATCATAAGCCGAGATCATAAAGAGCATACTGCGAGTAGGAAGTGGAATTAATACAATGGATTCAGAAGCATCAAACCTCTCTTGTTCGGAAGAATCGAAACACATCGAAATGGTACCAGCCGTACTTAATAATAGAAGGATTTGGCAGAAATATGTAAAATTGTCCCTCCTAAAAAGATTATTCCAGAATAAATGGGCAATAGTTAGGAGAGGTGCGCCAGCGGCGAGCAGAAGCAAGGTTATTAGATACCTCAGGAAAGCCCGGCCAGAACCACACGTGCAAGTTTCCCTGCATGTGGCTCGTCCGTGATAACTTCTTCGGATTTGCGTGAACTAGCGGACCGATCACTAAGTGGGGATGCTCCCTCCAGCATGAGCGAACCTTTTCAAAAGTGGTTAGGAATGGGCGCCCCTCTCCCAGCCCGGATCCAGCCAGGTTCTATTGATCATGTCCCCTTCCCAACAGTTGGAACTTGTCTTGGGGCGTCTTTGGCTTTACGAGAGAAAGCTCGCCGTAGAAAAAAGTCTTTCTCTTCCCGTCCCGGGTCATAGGTGCGTCCACAGAAGAGGAAATCGCAATGCATCTTGCTCAGCAGGCGTAGCTTGGAGTGAGAGTGTAGCGGGGGTAAGGTAAGGAGGCCGCCAGAGAGGAAGGCAAACCGGCCTATTAAGCGCAGCTAAGCTAATATGCGCCGGAGAAAGCCAGGTGCCGTAGGTAAGCTCTATTCGGCCCGGAGCATTGATTCCCCATAACGAATAGGCTAGCTCTATCTCTCAATTACCTATCCTGTGCTCGAGAAGGTCCCTCAGTTCCTCGGCAGCACCTCGAGGTGCATTTAGTTGTCTTACATGAGACTCGGGATATTACCCACTCCATGGCATGACACCTTTCGCTCATCCATTCCGCCCGCCCAGACGCGGCGCCTTTTCTCATTATCATCTACCGCCCTTTCTTTCCTCCCCGCTATTCACGCATGAAGATCGTCGTATGTATGCTCTACTTCGGGTGTCGGTGCTATAGTATAGGTAGGATTACATTATGGCAGGATCAGTCACCCGGGCAAACCAACCCTCCTCCAAGAAGAATTGTGCTATGCCCCCCCGATCCCTAGAGAGCGAAAGAGCTGCCTGGTGATCCCTAGGTTGCAGCACGTTCGGTCGTGAACTCCTCGCGCCGCTGCCGCCGTTTCTAGGACCGACCGACGCCTCACCTGCACAGGTACCTACCTAGTGTCGGTCGCACATTCAACATAGCGTTCGGACTCATGTGCCTTTCAGAACCAGGGGTCTTCGAGCCTGCTGCGTACGATTAGCCAGCCTTGCGGCGGCAAAAGGATTCTAAGCCCCCCCATGCTACGGTTCCCTGCGGTCCGAACCCGGTGCCGCATTAGGTTGGGGAACTGGGCGATAATAGCTCCTCCGCATCCCAAAGCGCGCTGCCCTCCTAGGCGCGCAACACTAAGTAATCCAAGCCAACCCACATTACTGACTAACGGTGGATAATCAAATTTCTTAGACGTACTAAATACAACTCCATGAATGAGCAAAATGAAGGTTGCATTAATGATAAAGATCTCTGGGGAAACCGCTAAAAAAAGATTGAACATGTGGGAGGATCCGAACGAATTCTGCTTTCATTTCCCACGTATGGAGTACTTAGTGACTGACGTTACGGTCTCCCGCAGGTAGGCTGCACGCGGCTAGGAAGGCATAGTCCCATGCGTCCGTTTGTGGATCGCGGGACTATGCGGAAGAGCCTTCTGAGGGGGGAGTATCCCTAAGGAAAACCTTCTCCTTTAATAGGCCGAAGGTCTCGGATTTTAAATTCCTAGCCCGTAGGTCTCTACGCATTTGAAGGAGCTCCCCCAAGGACTCCTTCCCCCTCGGATTATCGAGGGCTCGAGCCCCCCGCCCCAGCCAATCGCCACTTGGATGCAGGCCCGCCATCTCCCGGATGATATCCACCTTGACCTCGAATAGGTCCTCGGCGTTGATCCGGGCTAGATATATATCTAGCGACGAAGGCGCTGTTTTGCCCGACAGGAGGCGGCCCTCTATAGAGCGGACCGAATCCCCTCCTATCACTTCCTCCGGGCCATAGGGGTAGGGGGTGTAGGGCGGAGTCCGAGCTCCCGGAAGAGCGGGAGGCGTAGCTTGTTCCCCCGGAAGCGGTTGATTTACCGCTGAGGTACTACTACTACGCCTGGAACTCGCTGAGTCTTCCAGCATATCCTCGGTAAAGGTAAACCAATCCGAATGGGAAGGTACGGCTGAAAGACTCTCGCCGGCGCTAAAGGCAACCGGAACGCCAAAGCTAATGAAAAAAAAAAGGTACTGATAACAAAGATAAAATTCAAATCAAGGGGCAACTTTCGTGTAGTTTGTAATTGGATGTAACTATTCAGATTTTTTCGAGAATAAATCATTCTCTTAATAGATCTCGTCTTGTTCCTCAATCTTCGAAGAATGCGGCGTTGTATTATTGTAAGTTTCCTGTTCCAAACATTTCCTTCAAGTAGACGACAAGTTTTAAATCTTAATGCGGGCATTCCTCCCTTACATGCATTTGCTTGCAACAGATTCTTACTAAGACCCCATAGACACGGTCTCGGTATCTTCACTGTTGCCCCTCTTCTCAAAGCCCTTCGAGAGGAAGATGAATGTCAATGTGCCATTTTCTTCTTTCCCCTACTATTTACTCTTCTCCTTCACTGCACACTTTAGATAGATGTTTCCATCCAATCAAAGACGGCGAAGCGCCTCTAATCTAAAGGCCAAAGAGTGCTCTTTGCGCTACTACGCATCCTTACTCATAGTATAGTGCAAGTTAGGTTTGGGTATAGCAGGACTTGAACCTGCGACCATTAGGTTAAAAGCCCAGTGCTCTACCAACTGAGCTATACACCCCAAAAAAGATGTAGTAGTAAATAAGGATTGGTGCGGAAAAGAAAAGAGGGCGGCCCCTCTTCATCATATTAAAGGGGCGCGGCTTTGTATGAGGCTCGTACTGCAGAGCAAGCGAAGAAAACGTAAGGGCGCGCGCTAGCACTCCTGCAAGAAAACGGCCTAGCTAACGCGCCCCTTATTGAAAAGTCAAGGATATTGAATGATCGATATGAGAAAGAAGCGCTCAAGCATTCGAAGAAAGCCGGCCTTACTCAACAAGCACCTTTCTTAGCTTAGTAAGGTTGCTTGTTTCCACTCATTGAAGATTCTATCTACAAAAAAAGGTCAACGGGGGGGTACTAAAATGGCTCTCACTGACACCATCTACGAGAAGGTGAGGTCGTCTTTATTTCCAGCCGCCATACGGTTTGCCTTAAAGCCTTAAAGACGGAGAAGGGGAGGATCAGTTATCTATGTAATTACGGTCTTTGTTGGCCGGGGCGAGCACTCTCTTTTCTTTGTAAAATTCCGTCTTACCAAACAAGACTGACTTCTTACCAACCCGCGAAGGGTTGTGAGGCTGGACCAGGTACGAAGAATGAATCTATATCTGTGCACGGAAGGGCCGGCGGCCGCTCAACTGTTCGAGCGCAATGCAGTGGTATTGGTTCCGATTCGACAAAGGTAGAATGCCTGGTCGAAGGTCCAGTACAGTAGGTAGCAGGCGTGTTCGTTTTGGCTCCCGAGCGAGAACGAGAAAGAGGCGATGCACCATCCTTGCTGCTACGTACGTTGACCTTGACTTGACAGATTCATCCAATTGAACCCAAACTCAAAGGAGGACCACAAGCTCGGGGCTCGACGAAAGAGAAAGTCTCGGCATTAAGAAAATGGGGTTAGCTGTGAAAGAGGCATTCATTTTTTCATGAATATTCATAGCTGAGTCTACTAAAAGAGGGACCAGCTCATCGTAGTGATTAGAGGACACCTCTGATCGTTCACCTCTAATGTGACACGTTCCCTCCCAGTTTGATCAACGGGATCAGTCGGCTAGAGAGCGGGGCTATTCTTCTTCCGAGGAGACAAAGTAGTCTCTTGTACTGACCGAACCCTCAGTTCGGAGGTCTTCGTCAACATGTTACGAAGCTCCAGTCTGGCGGTCAACTTGATGCGGGAGAGGCATGAGTGCAGTTCGATCTTGTGGTGTATTCCTTTGTAGTGAGTAGGGCCTCTTTCTCGTTGATCAGTTCGCCTCCGCTCTATTGAAAGGTCTCCATTCCTACGGCGGTTTTGTCAATGAACCCGTGGATAAGTAGGCCTTTCTTGCAGACCGATCTTCTGCCGAGTTCCTTCCTTCGTAGTCAAATCTGATGATACGCTTTGGCGATGTTACCTACCAAAGAAAAGGCCTGCTAGGTGATCGAAATCGCTCAGGTCAGCGAGGACTCACTCACCTACTCCTTATCTAATACTTTCTTCTATCTACTGAATTAAAAAGGCGACCCGCCGCGCCGGGCTATAAGATAAGAGACAGCTGTTGTACTACTTGACTGGTAAGAAAGAGCTTCCGTAAGAACTGGAAGACTCTTGTATGTACGGTAACCCTATCTTCCGCTACTGGTGGACTGTTGCACATAAAGGCCGACAGAAGCAACCTTTCTTAGCGCGCTTTTCAAGCGCTTAGCTTCTGCTATAAAAAGGCGGCAAGGCCATAAAGTAAGTGAAGTTGCAAGCCTAAGCCAAGAAGGTACGAACGAAGTGACGGGCCCTTTTAGAGAGAGGGGGCGGCTTTCTTGTGGTAGTCATTGCGAACATCTCTCCTCTTCTCTTAGCGTGCACAGTTTGCTTACGCCTTAGGCACATCTATCTTTCTTAGTTTCACGCTGGCCTAATGAATTGAATATGAATAAAAGTCAGTCTTTTAGTAAGCGTATATAAGCAGCTGTTTAGTGTATAAGCAATTCTTTAGTGGTCGCACCGGTACGATGGAGGTTGGTTGAAGATGATGTTACGCGGCGTTCAGAACCAGTCTTGAAGTGAATGAATTAGAAAGAACGAAGAAGTAAGGAAATGAGACGACTCTTTCTTGAACTATATTATAAACAGACCTTCCCCTCCACACCAATCACGAGTTTTTCTCCATTCCTCTCATATATCGTCGTAACGCCCTTAATGCTAGGTTTTGAAAAAGACTTTTCATGTCATTCCCATTTAGGTCCGATTCGGATCCCTCCGTTGTTTCCTTTTCCTTCCGCACCTTTTCCTCGAAATGAGAAAGAAGATGGTACACTTGAATTGTATTATTTAAGTGCTTATTGCTTGCCAAAAATCCTACTTCTACAATTGGTAGGTCACCGGGTTATTCAAATAAGTCGTGTTTTCCGTGGTTTTCCCATGTTACAACTTCCGTACCAATTCGGTCGATCCGGAATGGATCGGTTAAACATTCCATTAGGGAGCCTGGTCTTGACTTTTCTGTGTGGTATTCATTCTCGTTCGGCTCTTGGAATCACATCCAGCAGTGGTGGGAACAGCTCGCAAAATCCAACCACTTCACCTACTTCATTGCCCCCAACCCTTTCTCGTACCTCTATTGAAACAGAATGGTTTCATGTTCTTTCATCGATTGGTTATTCCTTTCCGTTCGTATCTCTTTCTCCAATTTCGGTCTCGATTAGTTCACAAGATTGAATGGCCAATTCTCCTCCGGACCCTCGATTCGATTGTTTTCCAAGAATGTTGAGCCGGGTATGTAAGCCATGTATCTGGGAGGAACTTAAAAGAAGGGCTTTCGGTTTTTTTCACCCCGTTTTGTGGTCTTGCAGCTATTTAAATAAATAAGAATATAAAATTATATATATATATATATATATATATATATATATATATATATATATATATATATATATATATATATATATATATAATAAGACTTTTTTAGAAGAAAGATTCTATATATGTCCAATCCCCAGTGGTGGTGGGACCAACCAAGATGTATGTCGTCCAACCCAACCTCAGACTCTTTCTTCCCGACCTATTTGACTCTCTGGCCGCAGTTATAGTTATTTAGGTGGTATCCCGAGATTGAAGAGATCGAATTCCTCCGGGGAACACACGAAACAAAGATATGAACTGGGTAAATAGAAATGGAAAAGAGATGTTTCCAATTCATCAAAATGAGAAGCTTTTTCTACATCCATATGATCTACTAAAGTAGATCGGTATTGCCCATATAATAAAAGCAGATCTTGGTCCATGGAATCCCAAGAAGGTAAGAACTCCAACCTGTCCGATGCTTCTTCGGCCAAATACGATATACAAGTGGGACCTGCACTATGCGCAAGCTGTGCGAAAAACCGCTTCTTTTTTCCGGTTCTGAAACAACTTGGGCGAAATAGGGTTCTACCGGGAAACCATGGATTTTTTAGTTTTCGCCATTGGTTACTGGTTGAGCCACTGGAATGGAATGAGATAAGAATCTCTGGAGATCTTTCCTCTCCACTTACTCGTAACAGGCTTTCCCTCTGTAGAAGACTTCTTCCGAATGGCATAATTGGGAGATTGATTCCTCGATCTTCAAAGAAAACTGACTCCTCCTACTCCTTCTTCTCCTTTAGGATAGGACCGTCGTTGGTCCTTCTTTCACTAATGATCTAATGATCTCACCATTTTCTAGTAGTTCTCGCGAACGCGCGAGGGACTATCCTTTCTATCGCTTGCCCTTTCTTTTCACTCTCAAGACAAGGCTCTCTCTCTTTTATAAAGCGAAGCAAAGCGCATGGCGCTGAAAGCTCAATAAACACAGACGAACACGATGCAGGGCATAGCATAAATGAAACCGCTGATCATTTCATAAAACATATATGCTTGACCTTTCTCGATGCTTTTTTTGGGTGACTCACCAACCGACCCAGCAGTGATCGATGACAGAATGGTACAAACAAATCAAAGTCATTGGATTTGGTAGTTCTCCATGGACTTCTCTCTTTAGCCCTTTGTATATGTTCATAAATGGGTGTGCACCTCCAGATGGGCGGGGGCCGGCCTCCCACTCTCTTATCTTATGCAGCATTTATTAGCGGTTGGGTGGATCGTGCAATAAGCCTCTCTCGACCCTCCGTTTCTCATACGTCTTTATGAAAGCCTCTCGCCTTTCGAGATCCGGTCCATCATCAACTCAGTCAGATCTTCTTGTTTGCCCGCTTTGATTAGGCTTCCTTTAACGGATTTGATCGGCATTTCGTGCCTGCAGTCCTGCTGAATTCGACCTTTTATCAGGGTAGCGTAGTAAGGTTAGAGGCGCAACTAGAAGAGTTGGCCCTATTTCTCTTTTTTGATCAATTCGATTGCAGTCTCCGAAGTCCTTCTTGATCGATGGTCCCCATTAGCATTAGTGCTAATTAGCAGCCGCTTTTTTTGGAAGGCGAGATACTTATGTGTGACCGCGGATTCCACGGTAGCAGTAGTTCTAGCTCTACATTAGGAGCAGGGGGGCTCTATCTAAAGGAGGTACGGACCCCTCCCATAGTACGGTACGATGCAGCTGAAAAACTTAATAGGCTACCGCGGCTCGCTTCGCTTTTGTTGCGGAGCTCACTGCTTTTGGAGTAGTGCTTGCAGCTTGCTGCTTTCTGTTCAAGCGGAGCTCGCTGTCTACTCCACGAGTCGCCACAGCTTCGCCTACGCCACTTGTATATAGACAACAATAGCGCCCAAGATTTCCCCTTCGCATAGTTCATTGAACCTTCCAACTTCACTCCGTGGCCTGTGCTAAAGAAGCGTGTCTTAACTAATTCCTTTGAACTCATTTCACCTATTCTACCTCTCGATATCTCCTCACCTTGCACCTTTTCTTTCTTTTCCTCATCCCATGATCCTTTCCCATGTCGTGGAAGTGAGCTCCTTCGTCGCTCCTTCATTCTTCATAACGACTATAACCAAGCTGCCAACCAATAAAGCAAGCACCTTCATGGACTGAGACCGTGGAAGCTCCGTTAGCACCTTAAGGCTGTCTTTATCCTGAGAACCCTCGGGAATATTCAGAGACTCGGCTAATGCTTCTAGGCCCACATTCGGAGACAGACCAAGCACCTCTCTTACCCACTCACTATCTAATAAACCGGACTGGCTTATTATCTGAATGAGATCGGAAAGAGAGGAGGTAGCCCAAATCTTCCAATAGGCGCATACGAAAGGTTCTGAAAGAATTGAAAAAGCTCTGAAAAATAAACAACCCGACCTGAGGAACTACCAACAACGGAAGAACTAGCAACAGCGGGAGAAACCGTTTCTAACCTCAGCTTCACCCCCTTCCTCGGGATTCTTTCTTTGATGATATGCCCTAAGCCCCTTTCAGAAGACCGAAGTCATTGGTGCTTTGCATAAGGGGTAAGAGCGCCATAAAGACTATTGGTACCTATCATAGACTTGACTCATTTTATGGGCTTGAATTCCTTTCCCCGAGTTAGAGGGGTTTTCTGAAGGTCTTCCTCAAGGGCCACTTGGTTCTCAAAAAGACTGTTACCCCCGGCCAGAGTAGAAGTAGGCAAACGGATGTTTCTGGGGGGAACTACGGGAGACGGAGACAGGTGGTTAGGCGAGATTCTAACTTCTGGCTCATCGCAATTCCATTTCTTAAAGTGCAAGTCCAGTTTTCTCTTTTTATGAAAGTGAAAGTCAGGTTAGCCCCTTCTTTCAATTCCAAAGATGCTCTCAAATTGTTGTTCAAGATTATTTTACCCTAAGGCTTCTCGCGGTCAGGCAAGCGTGGCAGAGCGTAGCATGTATCCAGCCATCCGAACTACTTACTGAAGGGTAAGCACCAACGAATTACTCACTTCATTCACAGCGCGGGGGAGAGACAGAGAGGGGTCAGTAATAACTCACAGCCGGGGTAAAAAGGTCCTACTTCCTTACTCACTCAAGTCATTGCTTTGACCGAACCATAGGCCGAAAAGAAAAGATTTTTTAGATACTTGTTACAGGCCTGACCAAGAGCGCAAAAGAGCTTTATTTAGAATTAGAGTAAGGGCACGCCATTTGCAATGCCTTTTCTTGCTTTCGACAGGACCCCCTTCCGACAGGAGAAAAAAGATTACGCCAATGCCAATTGCCAATGATATAGAGTTTCTAGCGATTACGACTATAAAGGGCAGGAGATGAATTAAAGAATCGTACTGCAACTGCTGAAGAGAGATCAGAGCTAGTACTAGAGGAAGCGATAGCGGACAAAAGAGCTCAGAGAGCAGTGCAGCTAAGCGGGAAGATCTGTGATCTATTTGAAAGAGCATATCGCAAAGACCGGTATATTGCACATACTGATTGATTGATTGTATAGATTGAGTCTCAATTAGAGAGTTATGATATATCTATAGGTTGGCACTGAGAATCGTCCCTTACCAGTGCTATCAAGAATAAGGATCTTCTATGAGAAATCCATGAGAGTGACTGCCAACATGAATGAGTAGTACGATCAACTGTTCTTCTGAGAAGTGGGCAACTCATGGAGTTTAGGGATTGCATGCTTGGGATTACAACGAGATATCAGGACTTTTATGCAGTTCATTGAGTCTCCACTTTCTTGTACTAGCTGACTAAAGGTGAGCTACTTTTGAATTCTCTAATTAACTAAGCTCTATCCATAGATAGTGTTCCCCACTGTAAAGAAATGCTAGCCCATGAATGAGGATCTATTTCCTTGGAGTCTTTGCCTTTAATAGTTTATAATATGATCTTACCAATTTGAAAGCGAGCTAGCGAAGTACCTCTTAGGAAAGCAGGTTATAACAAGCCAGTTGAAAAGTATGCTCTTGGGCTGTTTCCCTAGGAAGGAATATTGATAAGAGCTGGTGTTTTTCCTGCAAGTTTGAATGCCATTAAGCATTCCCCAGTGCTTATGCACCATCTAAAAGTCTCAGCTCCCTGTATAGTAAAACTATTAAGGTTACTTCTTTAATAAGCTTTTTCAAATTGTATAATAGCTAACCAACCGCTTAAAGCGGACTGCAACTGTACTTATTAGCTTTCCTCCAGCGATACTACAGATGGAATAGCTTCCCAGGCATTAGAGGATAAGCTTGACTTGGATTCAATTAATAGGGCATTTGCCCCGTCACTTGAATAAGCGGCAACCCCTTAGTGGCACAAGCCTCCTTTCCGGAGCTATAAAGGAACTTCATTCCCATCTATTCGGCTCCTACCCGCTCCGACCAGGGGTTACCAATTCGTTATCAACGGCTTTCTTACAAGAAAATGTTATATCATGGGCTTGAGGTATCACCGTATAGATTTCCCTGTTTGGTACACATAGCTTTTCCTATCTCTCTTTTTAGCATTCCTTCTCTATAGCCTGTGTCTATCTTCTGTCAATTCCTATTCTCTATCTGGTCTAATCGGCTAAGTCTTCTATCTCTTTCGATGTAGTCGATGTCGGACTAGGAAAGCCAGTAAGGTCAAGTGTATTGAAGTTCTACCAATTCACTTACTAAGGAGCGTAACGAGCAAAATCTAAGGAGCTATAGTGTTGTTTCAGTTTCAGCCTTAGATTCTTTCTTTTTAGCATTCCTTATTAATCCTTTTTTAGGGAGATGTTGAGACTTTCAGGCTAGTAACAAAGTACCTTTCTAGGTGTAAGGATGCAGGTAAGAGAATCAATCTTAGCTGCTGTACATGTAGTAGCAGCATCCAGTCTAGCCTTGGTCTAATTCCTACTTAAAGGAGGGGTCTTATTCACTGTATGCGCATTCCCTGTATTCTATGTCCGACTATTCCACCTGAACCATATTAGTCAAGGGAGTAGGGCAGTCTTAGTGAAATTACCCTGGGGAAGATCTTATTAGCTCCTATTGATTCTAGGTTATATGCCGACAGTTCTATTGACAGCGTAGGATTTGACGATCGTAGTATGATTGATTCCCGACCGGGGAAGACTTCTTATATAATAGAAGGGAAAGCAAGCTAATTCCAATGATTCGAGATCTGGATAATGCATTGAGCAAAGCTGCTGAAATAGGACCGCTTGTCAGCCTACTCCTCCATTTATAGATTTCTATTCTATAATAGAAGAAATAAAGCCTCGAGCTATTAATTACTATGAGAGCTAAGCTACTCTTTTTGCTTAAGAAAGATGGTCATAAAACGAGATCTTTCATCAGCTAGGCCTGACCTGGTGACATACTCCAGATGAGTGGCCAATCCCTGGAAGATCCTGATTCTGATTCAGTAGTATGCCATATTGGAATGAAAGGAAAGTAAGCTGCTTCACGACCCTTTCACTTTATTAGCTTTTAGGCCATGCAGAAGGAGCTAGCTCGACCATTTACTGAGCTCTTTTCGAAATGGTAAGACTTTCCTGCTATATGAGAATGAACTCATTTCAAATGCTTCGCCTCTCTCCCATTGTTCCTTCCTCCTTCGTGCCCGATCCGGTCAGTAGGCGTCAGTGAAGTGAATGCTGTATGCTAAGAGGGGAAATGCTGACATCTAGCACATAAAAGAGCGGATTCGCTTCCTATTCCGATGAGATGTCAGTTCCTTTCGTGCAACCTGCTCTTGCATATGCCTCTTATTCCTCGTACAAAAAACCTATTTCATTGCCTGAATGGCACCGGCTCGATAAGGCAGATCTGTGGGAAGACGTCGAAGCGGGTTTAGAATCAATCCCATCCGCCCCGGGGGAAATAATAGGTCAATCAGGTTCATCCCTCTTGCCAATACTAGTAGTCTTAGAAGGAGTTGTAACCTAAAGGGCTATTCCTGATCTTTCCTGTGATTCAATCGATTCCTAAGAACTTACCTCTCGCAAGGAACATCACTTTCGTATAGTTGAAAAACTCCCTTTTATTTCAAAATTGAATTCGTAACCACTGCTATCTCATGGAATAGGAATAAGCGCCGCTAGTCTTTCTTTTCTTTTACAGACTCCGAAATTGACTTCTTTCCAAAGGCTTGGCTAGCTGGAAGGCAAGAGCGCTATAAGAGGTCTTGAGGGTCGAAGGATGAAGGTCCGAGGCTACTGGTGGCCAAGCTTCTAAGTACTTAGCCAACGGATACGAATTCGAAAAACGGTCAATCTCCGAAAGGCCTTTGCAGAGCTTTAGGGGGAATACTTTTGTGGTCTTTCACCTTCTTCCTTTTGACTGGCGGATCTTTGAATCAGGGCTTTCGCTATTCCCACAGTCCCTTAGTCCCGTCGGTCTATCTCATATTCGCAGAAGAAGGAACTTGCTTAATGCCATGCCGGAAGTGTAATTAAGTAGGCGGTTGGTCGTATAAAAGTCTTTGAAGTAAGGTTCAATGCTTAGCATTTAGTTAGGATATTTTTCATACGAGTATGCCCTTATCCCGTAAGCCTGCCATCGTTGGAAGCCCCTTCCATTCGGCCCAAGCTTTCTTTCGATTACGTCTGCTTCCTAAAAACCTTAGTTAGTCGTTTAGTCAAAGCCGTACGTATGCCCCTTTCGAATCGTTCTATCATTCGAAGTAGGAGCAGGGGTAGCGGGCAGAGAATGGTATAGCGAGTTCATGTGCTTGCAGTTGGTTTACTACCATCCCCCTAACCTTTAGTCTCTGTGAAGTGTCTCTCAGGTATTGGGAGAACATCATGCCCCTTAGCTCGCTTGTATCGGATCAAGGGGGGAGCTTACTTCACTTGTTTTCTTTAAGTAACATGCCAGGAAAGCAGCTGATAAAGAGCGCCATCACCTTACTTAAGAAAGGGCTTATGCGAAAGAGAGCACCGCTTACCCGAGAAGAGAATCCGCTTTCCTTGTTTTTTTGCTTATTCCTAGCCAGAGAAATGAAACTAATCTCGAGATCCAGAAACCTATCTATACGCCTAGCATTAAGCTAAAGAAATATCGTTAGCCCTACTACTTTTATTGAAAGGAAGAACTTAGGACTTTGGGACTTACCCTAGCATTCCAATTGAAACTCAAGGAGATGGAACTACACTGGCAATTTTCCTCTTTCTAGGTGACTAGAGGGAATGCTACTACAGATACAGCAACTCAATCCCGAGAGAAAAGATTTGTGAGGTAAGGTCTATAGACTGTAAGGCTGAAGGCTTGAATGGAAGAGCACTCCTACTTACTTTTGGGATAAATCCTAGACACCTTTGACACCTGATCACCGGTAGGACTCTTATTTGATAGGCATTAGGGGATTTTAGGTTTTGGGGTTTCACTTGCAGACCCTGCATCCATAAGTCTCCTATCCTAAGTGTCTTTCTCTGCATGAATAAAGTTCTTCGACAGGACCATCCCGACCGAGGGCTAATCATAGATCTACTATGGTATTTTCTTCTTTTCTTGGTTCAAATCCTTTTCAGGAAGCATTATATTGAGTAACTCCAAGAGTAGAATCAGCAGCTCACCTCACGTTTTAGGAAGAAAATGAGGAATCACACGTAGACGGACCTGAGCATTCTCCTGCTCTACGGAGCTAGAGTTGGGGCTGCTTGACGCTCTTCTCCTTTCGAGTGAATTACTTATGCTCTGATGCCTTTGATCAAATGGAAGGATGGATGCCAGCCTTTAGCAACTTCGTTCGGTACATTCCTTCTACCCAGCTCTATAGATGAGAGACTACCAAACTTAGAAAGAGGGGTCCCTAGTATGTGATTGAGTCAAGTTGTCCAGTGCTTCTGCTGAGAGAAAGAGAGTCTATTGACTGGCCTACCTACGCCCGTACACATCCGCAGTTCTTCTCCCAGCGCTGTAATTTTTTTTGAGCTAGATCCGGAAATTGAAATAGGCTAGAGCTCCCTGTCCTTTTTTCTAAGGCTTTTTTGATCGAACTAGGAATCATACATTAGCTGAATGACTCGACAACCAGGTATTTCACTAACATGCACATAAGCTACCTATATTCTATATAACATCCCATCTCGTTTCATTGCCCCTGCATCCCGAAAAGATAGACTTCCTACTGGATGTCATACTAACTTGCAAGCTGTTAGCCTAGAGGGGAGGGCTCATAAGTCAACTAGCAGAGGGTGAAGGTGTACACTGCTGGTAAACCCTCTCTCTTTCTTCTCTAGGATCGAAGCTCAACTTGAATGAAAAGGGTATAGCTTCAAGCTTTTACCAGGTAATCATTCCTTCTTAGAAGAGTTTAAGCGCACTGGATCTCAACTCCTACACTGTCTCGCACAAAGATGTACTCCATCCAACTGAGCCAATAGAAGCGGTTAGAGCCGTTGGCTGATAATGGAGCAGGGAACAGTCATCACGAAAAGGTATCGAACAGTGGAAATACCTATCGGAGCACACTTTAGTATGAGTACTTGTCGCGAACTGGATTCGAACCAGCACCTCTGGGAGCAAAAGACAGGCCCAACGAACTACCATTCATTCTGATCGCGACTTTGTTTACCCGGTTCCCCTCGCGGCTAAAGGGTACATCCGGGGCCGGTCGCATGGACCTACTTACCTTGCTTGTAGACCAGCTGCAGAGCTAACCCTTGTTCTATTGGTTTGATGCTACCAAGACGATTTCTTTATGCCCATCAAAGGACCTCGAGATGCTAATCCACGAAAAACGAGACGAGAAATTCGAAAGAAAAGAACTGATATACGGAACGAGGGCGACCCGTGGAAATACATCGGTTTCTTACTAGTGCAAAGGAACTCTTTCTTGGCAACTTGGACAACTTCTAACGATGTTTGTCCCGCATATCACTAGATCGATCGGTATCTTTACAAATTTATAAAGCTTTCGTCTCAATTCATACTTAGCCGCGAGCAATATACGTTTGTGATCTCGTATATTTTGCTTCTCCGACATCTTACTGACTTTCCCCCTCATCTTTTTGAAAAAAGCCGCTCCACGGTGGTAAAGTCTCATCTTGTGTGTTGGCCGAAGTTACAATAGTGACATTGAACCCTCGAATATGTTCGAAGATCTCGAAATGATCTTCCAGTTCCGGGGAGAATTCGCAAAACTCCATTTCCATCAAGAATTGAATGGACTTTTCCCGTATTTCGACCGGAAAATCTAACAGAGACATTACTACGGAGATTCTTACCAAAAAATGAGACATTCCATGCCCTCGGAGAGTGCTTTGCCGTGCTAGGTCACTGACATATCCTTTTTTGTCTTGATTTTTTCCCAAGAATGGATTGGATCGAAACTCCTTTCCTGTCGAAGCCCTTTGTGTCTGTATTAATTTCTGACCGCACGGAATCTCCATAGCCAATTTTCCATTTTTTATTATGAAATCAGAGGGTGCTGCCTTTGGTACTACTCTTATTTTACACGATCCAGGAACTTCCATAACGTTGGCGTGATTCGGTTTGAGCAACGGATCCTGACGTGATACATCTTCGTAATGAAAATTGAGTGTAAACATTCTTTTTTTTTCTTTCCCAGTATCGATAGAATGAGCACTGTGAACTATCTGCTTCAAAAAAGATAGTTGTAAAAACATCAGAGCAATATATCGTAGTGTAGAACAGATTTTCAGTAATGGGGATCACATTAGTAGGAATATAGGCCAGTCTCCAGCTTCTATCCTTTTCATTTTTGTAGTGAAAGCAATAACAATAGGATTTCAATGATCTTCTTTACTTAGGTTTTATACTGACATATCAATTTGTTTTCTGCTAGCATATCATCCGCAAAGACATTCCTCAAGCATAGAATATCAGGATTTGAGCCCTTGAACTGACTTTTCGAACCCTTACATTCTAGAAAGCCTGATGGCATTGATTCAGCCATCATTGAACAGCTTTGAACCAGTCTGACATTCGATGAAGACCGAGCCAGACATTGGATGCTGCCCTAGCTGCAAGAACTCAATTAGCCTTGAATATCATATGATGAGACGTTCTGACTGCATCAAAAAATACTAGAAGAAAAAAACCAACACACTCCGCCAGCATCAACCTAAGTGTGGAAGGCGCCATTACCCTGGACCCAGCAGTTCTTAGACGACCACCTCCATCCTTGAGAGGATTCCCAGCATATCCGGGAACTCTCGATGGAGACAGGCATTGAATTAGAGCCAACTCGGCCAAATTCGTGGATTTTCTATGGAGAAGCAGTGGTTCATGGATGAATTTCAGGCCACACCCATGTGACATACTTCCATTTACACGAGGAGTATTTTCTATATAAAAAATCCCATGTCCGATAGTGCCTTTACCCTAGTCAGAATAAGAAAAAAGGATCCCTCTAGTATAATCACTAGAGACAGGCGCTAGTTATTCTCCCGGCTGAGTATATTTATCTACGACATTTGGCGTAAGATTCTACTCTTTTCAATGACAAATTGTCTATGCTACTTGAAAGGGAGAACCTGTGGCTGGATTGAATCCAATGCCCCGCAAACCTAAGGGTTCCTCCCTCATAGCACAGTCCTATGGCTTCTTAGAGAAGGGTAAAGGCACTCATAGCAAGATGAAAAACAGCAAACAGAAGACTCTAATCACTGGAAGGAAGCTAGGCAGGAGCCATTCAAAGCTTCGAGTTACCCCAGCTTGAGAGCGCTAGATAGAAGGAGTTCAAATGCATTCGATCCCCTATATAGATCCAGACGAGAAGACGCAAAGATGCTCTTATCATCTGTACTGCCTTTTGCATCTTCCTTGAAGGTTCTAGCAGACGAAGACGGAAGACATTGATCTAGTTATCTTTGTCTCTATCCTCTTTCTAAAGATAGATAAGCAAGGTTTTTCTCACTACTGGCAAGAAGCCTTAAGAGAAGAAGCTCTTTCTAGTAGAAGAGGCTGGGCAAGCACATCAAAGGCTGGGTTTTTAGTAGTTCAGGGTAGCTAGAGAACTTTTATCTGACTAGGAGCAGCTAAGCCCCTACCTATATAGTCAAGAGGGATGGAGCCCCGAAAGAAGTAAGGCTAGTCGATTTCCAAGATTTTAGTAGCTCAGGAAAGGTTCCCAAGATTGGAGTGGGTCTATTAGCACTGGGACAGACCAGTTAGAAGAATCCTTATGAGGCTCAAAGATCTTGAAAAAAAAAGAACGAGTGAGGACGTGTCCAATCTGAACCAAGCTCAAAGCTAAAAAAGAATAAGGAAACACACTCTTTGTCGGAACAAGGAAGAACTGTTGACGTCAAACCAGCTTTTCCGCTCTTTCCCTCTCTTCTTTAGGGATTAGGGTGGTGTGCTCTTCTGAGTGGGTGTGTGTTGTGCCAGAAGGCATGCGTATAGTATAGAAAGATTCTCATCCAAGGACACCGGGATAAGGGTTTAATGACCTAAGTCTGGCTGCTAGAGATGAATCGATGTACTTACCTTACCAGCCTCATACATCTTCCCTGGTCCCTGCTCATTGCAAGGAGGAACGAAGGACTTTTGATGCTGTCCCAGAGCCGGCTTGGAGGGATCCCGATATCGATATGCTCTGCCGGAATATACAGATAAAATATGGATCGGATCATGGCCCGGATACACTCGTCCCTTCTTTCTCCGTCTAGATGCCCAGAGAGGATGAAACAAAAAAGGTTGAGATTCGCCGTTCATTGTCTCGGTTCGGCTCAGACTGGTCTGACTTCGGGGTTGGGAGAGATCGGAAATAAGCTGCCGTAGGCTTGGATGGAGCTATTTATGGTGAAGAGGAATGAGATGAAATGGTTCCGCATGGTTGTTCCGCACTTTAGTCTAATTCAGTTCCGTCAGGGGTTCTTTCGTTAGTTCGATGCAGATTCGTAACCATTGGTTCCAGGGAAAGAGGGATCACTAGCGGAGGTAGGCTCGCACTTAGATGTTCAATACCCGCTGTGCCCCAACCAAATTCAGGTGAATGAGCTGGTTGTTGCTTGGTTTTCCCCATCCTATGAGTCAAGCTTGGAGGGGATCTACCCATTGAAGATGCAGCTTCTCCGGATGGTGGTTCTTCCCCGCTAGAATGGGATTTGTCGGTGCCAGGTGGAATCCTTTGATTGAAGGTCAGGAAAGGAATACAATTGAGGTGTGGATTCAAGTAGTTAGTTCGCACTAGCTCGTACCACCTTGAATTGCAGTCGGCCTTGAAGGCTAGTAACTAGGATCAAGGACTAGGAAGGGAAGCTCTTCTTGTCCAACCGGTCGGGTTGCAGGACTGGTTGTTAGCGGAGAAGCCCAGGGAGAAAGATAGCTTATTAGAGCATTGGAGGTCGACGAATTCGTCTATCAGGCAATCTATCCTTAGCCTAAAGGCCCGTTAAAGCTCTAAGGTGCAGTGTGACCGGAGCGGTTGTAGAGTTTTGAAATGGGATTAGAGGCGACGCCTGAGTATGAGGAGATCGCACTGGATATGGCTACTCTTTACGGCAAAGGGGGCATTGCCCATAAGATAAGATAAGACTGCCTAGGACTTCCTATTATTGCTTCTAAGTGAAAGGTTGCCAGCAACAATATACTGAAGGCATTCAGACTCATTACCTTTCTTAGGTCTCATTGAGACTCCCTTTTAGAAAGAGAAATGAACAAGAACTTAACTCATCCGGAAACGTGATTCTATATCCTGTAAGCATCTGACAAGATCAAAAACCCTTTATCCTCTCGATGAGTGTCAGCTCCTTCCAGGTACGCTGGTTGGCTAGTGTTATGAAATAAAGAAGTCAAAGTAGAGCAAGTCCCACCTACCAGGTTAGCGGAGAGTGACTCACCTACCTGTTCTGAAGGAGGACTTACACGAGTAGTGGAAAGTACGATGCTAGGCGTGGAAGAGCTTTTTGTATGCCTTCTGAGATAAGAGCCTTCACAGCGGAGGTGAAAGCAAGATAGAATCGGGCTTGATTCCCCTTCTATGGGACAGTAGACAGGCTAGCTACTGGTGAGAAGCGATCTATCAATCCCTTCTCTTTAGGGCTTGGTATTGGAAAAGACCTCCTCTCAGAATTCTTCATGCGGCTATGGCAGATAACGGGCACTCTCAATCCAATAAGAAAAGTTCTAAAGCTCTTCGCCATACCTCTATCTCCAACAGACATTCATTATGGCAAGGCGTACTGATTCGATCACTTCCTGTAAAGACTTTCCTGTTCTTATGAAAGACAGTCGTATGTTAGGAAGAATTCAATCTCAAGCTCAAGACTTTACAAGGGGAAGGTAGCTGGTAAGCCCTTTTAGTCGATCTAGGCATAACACTTTCACCACTCTTAGGCAAGCGACTAAAGCAAGCCGAAATGTGCCGTTCATTCTAGTAGCTTAGACCTTTGTTGAGCCTCCTTACCTTAGAAGGACAGTCAAAAGCCAGTGCGTTGGTTAACGGCTTCCGAAGTGACTAATCGTAGCCAACTTATTCAAGATCTATACTTTCTCTTATTAGAAAGAATATGTATATTATTGCGGAGATGAAAGAAGTAGACGAAAAACTAGAGATGAGAGAAGCGAGCCCTGAAAGAGAAGGAGAGGAAGGAAACTAAGGGCTAACCCGACACCAACCCAATAGAGCTAGCCAGCAAGCTCAGGCTAAGAGATGGGTCAATCTCCATGCCCTTATCTTCTTCAAGCCCTTAAGGCTAAGAAGTCAACTAGCGGTCTAGGAAGGCTAAGAAGGCAACTAGCTGCTTAGCCGAACTCCTCACCTGGGGTGACGATATTCTGATTCAAGCTCTGAACCAAAGCTAATTCTTTTCTTCCTTTAAGCGTCAAACTTCAGATTTGAAGGCCTTTCCACTGCAAAAAAAACACTTGAATTAGATCTACGAAATGATCGACTCAAATAGATGGTCATCATAAGCTCTTTCTTTTCCTCCTCTTCCAGTTCTATTAATCAAAAGGCCATCATGGACCAAGATCCAAAGGGATCAATCTTTTACACCGATGTATCGTACTCTCTCGACCAGGTCATCATAAGAAAAGACTGCAAAATCTTTCCGAAGTGTTATAAAGAGGGAAGGCGCGCTACAACTAACATAACAGCCTCTTCCTTGCCCCCCTAAGAATCCAAGGGTGACCTTTGGATGTTCTCGTGACGCTTTGGTTACGAAGGTTATCGGGGTCTAGGTTTATGGATGGATTCCGTAATCGAAAGTCCCTCCAACTCAATCAATATCAACAACATGTCGTGACCGGTTAGGCTTGGTTGATTTTGTCAGAAAAGAAAGTAGGTTTCGGGGGTTCATTGATTAGTACACCCCCGGTGCTGGTAAGG
>NC_136413.1:103877500-103907500 GCF_051521515.1 Lactuca serriola | reverse complement strand
TCGACTATTCAAAGTTCTGTCCATTTCACCGATACGCAGGCCGTACCATCGAAGAGTGTCATACTTTGCGTGATGTCATCTAGATGAAAATCTTATCAATTGGAACGAAGTTAAGGCATACCTTAAAGCCGCCAATGTCATTGAAGCTACTGGGGATCTAGACTAATCCAATGCCACAACATCAAGGGGGACAAGTCACCACTCAGGGACCTACACCGGTACAAACTAATCCAGGACTTTCTACCAGCGCTAACACCATCCGAGCTTGCACTGCCGCTCGAAGAGAGATGCCTGTGAGACCCTCTCAAGTTCTTGAATTCGA
This sequence comes from Lactuca serriola, assembly GCF_051521515.1. Lineage (NCBI taxonomy): Eukaryota > Viridiplantae > Streptophyta > Magnoliopsida > Asterales > Asteraceae > Lactuca > Lactuca serriola. Next base: position 103,907,178 of record NC_136413.1, on the reverse strand, counting down.
AGGAGGTTCTGAGAATTCAAAAGTCCGAAGTCACTTTCTTTGTCCCTAGGAATCTAAGTTCCAAAAGCAGACGAAATCGCTATGGAACCGGACCTCCTCGCTGCCGCTTAATTCATTACCAGGAAGAGGGAAATTCGCTTTTTTAGTAAGCCCTATTAGCTAGTAAGGGTGGGTTGAAAAGGTAAAGAAGGAAGAATCCGAACGAATGCGTGGGCAGGTGAAATGAGCCCTTTTTTTTAATACCCTCGTCACCTACTAGTGAGCCGGAAAGCTTAGGGACGCCTCTCGTTCCTCTTCCCCCATTTGACAACCGTATCTCGTTCGGATGATTCTCTGAAACCCCCTTAACTAAGAGAGAGAAAGGCGAAGGGAAGTTCGGAAAAGCCTAGCAGACGGGACTATCAACCCCTTTCTATTAAGACCTCGGCACCATCCTTACCCCCCTACGAAAGATTTAGCCCTATTTATTTATAAGAGGAAAGCTCCCAGGTTCCACATCTTAAAGAAGTGCATGACCAGATTGGAAGCACGGAGGTTCATTCGCAATGGGACAACTCACCCAGCCATGATGCATGACAGAAGAGATCGAGCACAAAATGGAGTTTCCCTCTTGGGCGAGGCTCACGTCCGGAAATAATCTTTTTCAAGACTTTCTCTCCTATGTTGACCTTTCTCTATATTACCTTATTTTTTAATTCACTTGAAAGCCCCTTTTCTGGTAGACCTGGGCATGTTCCATGGCGCGAAGTCTCTTCTCATCTAATAGCTCTCATTTTGGGGATATATAAAAAGCTCTCTATCATCCACATCCAAATCTTTTTCTGGGCCCTGATGTTTCAGGGAATGGCGGAATCCGTCTCTAGCAAGTACGCAACTGGCCTTAAATTGTATCGAGAGGCCCTTCTCATAAGATGTTGTAAGGGCCTTATTCGACGAAGCTTAAAGCAGACATCAAGAGCTAAGAAGGGGGCCAACAAGCCCCTTTGAAGCTAATGCCTTAGAAGCTACAGGACATAGAAGCAGGCCAACAAGTGGATTGAATCTTTTCCAGTCTAGAGACTGGCGGATTACCTTCGAAACAAAGGATTGCAAAATTCCTTCTGCTTTGGACAAGATAAGTGGACAGATGAGTTGAATAATACAGGGACTGATAAGCTAAGCGAGGTTCCCCTTTGAGATCTCCCAACCTAAAGGCTTTATTCAGAGGTGGGTCTTTCAACCGCCTACTCTTTCGATGAAGGGTGCACTACAAGAGAATCGGTACTAAAGATATTAAATGGGGGGATTTCGCCGATATTGAGTCGACTATAAACTATTCATCTTGCTTGGAACCGTCGTTGTGTATGGGAAAGAGGGCTTCTACCTATGCTTGGTTGGGAAAAGGGTGAATGGTCCCAAAAGGGACGGGAAAAAGCCACTAGAAAGAACGGGGGGTCATCCACCAAGTATCAAGCTGGGTAGTCCACTTTATCCGTGACTCTGAGTACAAGATTTCCGGGATCAAGAAACTAGCAAACAAATATGCTCGGCTGGACTCTTTTCTCGTATGCCCGGAAAATTCAATTTCGGTACAACTCCGCTTGCTGCAAAGCCTTTATTTATCGTCCAAACACTCCAGATCTGCACTTCCCTTTACTCCATAGGGCCGAAGCCTTATTGAGTTAAGAATTAAGAAGGGCTTTTTTTTTATAGAGAGAGAGTCAGGGGCGATCTATATTGCTTACCACAGCTCTATTCCCGACTTGAAATCCATAACGGACTTTAAGAGAGGATGAACATTCCCGTTCTATAGGTAGCACTGCCCCTATTAGATTAGAGAAGGGTGAGGGCCCACTTCCTTCTGATCTGCTAGCACTGTGAATTACCTTAGACCTATGCAGCAGGAACGAGATGGAGCACCTACTCTACTGGTCGTCTGCTCTCTCGAGGTCGTCCTTATCTAGGTACAAAAAGGACATTATGGGATATCTCCAAAATTCGATGTACTTCGTGCAGGACACATCTCATGTTTGCCGAATCTAAAAACCATCGCCTTTGCATCCAAACACTTCACGGCGGCTATGATCAGATCCCAGTGTTGGTTCACTTTTGACTTTATCCTCCACCAAATCTTCTGATCTCCTGTTCTCAATGATGTTAAGCAGCTCCTGATCGCAGCAATCATGCCTTCGAAGGTACGTTTTTTTCATTCGGGGTCTTACCTTGGGGATAGACGATGGACCCGCCATTCGACATGATGCAGCATTTTGAAAGAAAATTCCATCAAATAAAAGGAGTTTACATTTCTGACATCTCTTGACACCCTTACTTTTAATAGGGGGCCTTGCCTCATGATTTTCTTGGCAAGCATTTGGCTGTTGACGTGTCTTCCGCACCCACTTGAATGAGCTTGTTCAACAATGTGTGCTCCTTATTTCGGAAGGGCGAGTGACCTTTTGTAAAGGACATCTCCCAAGATCACAAATCGTCGGGAAAGTTCCCTCCGGGCTCTCCTCTAACCACGAGTGGCGTACTCCGGTATGAACCCGTCTTGAGGTAATTGTAGAAAGAATAATACCATGGTTCCCATCGTCCTCGTAATCTTCCTCGTCTTGACTGGTGATAGTTCATCATGTTCCAACTCCCGATAGTCTTCATCCAAGAAGAGAAATGAGTCCCGTTCGGCGGAAGGGCTCTCTGTGGCTCGGATGTCGATGACAAGCGACTCTGTGCTTCGGTGTACTAGCATGTGTACTAGAGCGGCTGAGTATGAATTCCATAAGGGCTGGCGAGTCAGCCAAGCGATTTTCTATTCTCGGAACATGGGTGAAGGTGATCTCCCTAAAGCGCTTGATTAGGTCAATGGCAAGTTCTTGGTACGATATGAGTTGGGTCTCTTTGGTCTTCCATTCTCCTATACCTCTCTCTATAAAAAAAGCCTTTCCCCTTTTCAGAATACCCACGGTAAGCATCCTGCTCTTGATCCAGAGCTACTGCTTCAACAATCAACTGAGCTTAGGAAGTCAGGTTAAGACGTCGACTTATAATTGGTCTTGCCCGAGGAGATGAAAAAGAATTAGGGCTTGCTTTCTCAATTCACATCTATGAGCGATGATTCCTCTATCTCTTGCTCGCTTCGATCGGACTCTGGCAGCTTAGGGAAGAATGATGGCTCGCTAACAAGGCCCCTAAATGACCGCTCAGAAGGCCTACCTCTTTTTTTTCCCAATCTCTCACTCGCTCGTCCCTCTCTCATGAAAGATTGTCTCTCCTCTCCCGGCGGCTTTTAGTCATGTCTATAGCCAGTTGCTAAGACGATTCCCACTCAAGCATTCTCATTCAACGGTCTATCAATGCTGCCTTATTTAGTTCAAAATTACTTTCTTTCTACTAGTTCTTACATAAGCAATTTGCAGGAAGTAAACGAAGTCTTTCCTTCCGAAATCCACTCCTGAAGTCACGTCTTTCAGTACTGGGACTGAAGTCAAGTACTTTCGAGTTGCTCTTTGCCCAAAGCCCTCTTTCCGACTTAGAAAGACCAACTAACAATAGCTTTAGCATCTCTTGAGTTGGAAAGGTCTTTATAGAGCTAAGGGGAAGGTTTGGAACCCTAGTAGCAGAATGGAATCAGCGGGCTGACTTCCATGCTAACACGAGTAGTTTAACTCAGCATTACCTCGTAAGGTCGTTTTCAATTTTTTTTGCTTTGCGAGAAACTTTTTAAAAAGTCTTCAAATAGCCATTGCATAGTTTACGAATTATGCTTAGTAGGGACCTAAACACAGGAATGGTTCAGAGTCAGACCACGCCTTATGACGAAAGGGGGAGAAAGGACTGTCGATCTGTGATCAAAGAAAACTATACCTGAAGAATGGGATACAGTTTGACCGGCACAAAAGCCATCTCTATCAATCTACGCTCATTGATGAGACGGCGACATAGAGAAGTCACCCCCTTCTCACTTAAAAGTAAAGAAGAGATACAAACTTTTGAATCTAAATTTGGTGGGATCGAGGATGGAATCGAATAGTGAATGCACTTGACCGACCCGCCATCTCTTTCCTTCAATAATGCCTTCGCTTCACTTCAAGACGCTATTTGCCAATAAGAAAAAAACTACCTGAATGGAAGAAGCCGAAGGGGTGAACGAGCGCTGCGGTAACGAGCTTTCCTTCTGCCGGCCTTTATAGGAGTAGGGGAGCGTGGTGAGATAGATAGACGTCCAATCCTGCAGCAGCTAGTTGCTCGGCCTTAGTCTTGGGCTGATCTCACACTTCAATCAAGCCCTTCGTACTTCGATCCAATCAATCGATCGATCAAGAGGCTAATCTCTTTTGTTTGGGCCGGTAGCTAAAAGAAAGTCCTCGCTTTCTCTTGAACAAGGGAAGGGCAGCATAGCATTAGCTTCAATTAAACAAGCTCAACCTTGAGAAAGGTGGTAGGCCGAAGAACCGTTGAACGCTTCAACTTGGCCACTGAAGAAGGCGAAGGCTGGGCGAGAGACTAGGCCAACTTACTGCTTACTGCTATGCCATGGTTGAAGCTTTAGGCTCCATAGACGGAACTATGTATTAGGTATTAGGGAGGGGAGGACACCACTCAGCACCCCACGGAGCGGTGGGGTTCAATGCCTAAAAAAAAAAAGAAAGAAAAAAAAGGGGGGAAAGATGACTCTATGGCTGAGGGGAGGAGAGAAAGAACGCATGCATGGATATTCTGTCTGTCGGAGGTTCGATAATCTATGAAAGGACATCTAAAGCTAAGGTTACAAAGTAAAGGAAGTCCGAGAGAAGTGGTGATCTCATCTTGCTTGCTGGGAGAGAGGAAGCTTCCGGACCACCTTTTCCAGCCAGATAGCGAGCGATCACTCAGCAATGAACACTAACTGAAAGCGGCCGGGAATGAGTACCTATCCCTTACGGGAATCGAACCCGTGTCTTCGACATGAAAAGACGATGTCCTAACCACTGGACGAAAGGGACCAAAAAGCCATTCTTCATATACCGCTCCGTGGGCTCCGAGAAGAGAAGTGGTTCGTTTTCTTTCTATACGAAATTAAAGATTTCGTTTGTGTTCATGTTGGCGATTTCAGATGTAAATTCGGCGGTTCGTCCCCCCTTCCTACGGGTTCCCCCACCCCCCTGAATAAGTAAGGCCCCGCTCTTTCTAATAAAAAAAAAGAGGGGCGAAGCGCCCGTTTGAAGTGGCGAAGGCCTATGCTACAGTAAGAAAAAAAGTAGGTTTCGGTTACGAAGTCACTTAGTCGAACTATAAAGAAAGGGAGGCTAAGGTTACGAAGTAAGGTCAACTGGTTAAGGAAAGCTCAGGTTATGAAAAAGTTTAGCCGTTAATTAATTCAATTAAGTAGTAGTGAGACGTCGGTACGGAGTTGCGTCAACTGTGGATATAGACTAGGCTAAGGGGCGGACTTCATCTCTTCTATTCTCTTCACTTACACCTTACACTTCTGCTGAGTCTAACGAGGCTCAGGTGCGGAGCCTTCCACTGTCACTGTGGACCGAGACTACGCAAAGGTAGAACATCATAGAAACTTCGCTGACTTTCTCATAAACCTTGATTTCGCTACGCTCAATAAGAAGCCGGAATCGCTTAAATTGGTTCGTGTTCCGTTTCCAAAGTAAGTCGTCTTTACCCAAGTGTGAACTTCAGACGACTCTCAAGCGGTTCCATTCCTTCTTACTGTACTTATGGGTCAACCCAACCCGAATGGGAAGAAGGGGGTCAGCCAAACAGCGGTCCACTTTGTACGTTTGCTGAGCAGACCAATCAGGCATTTTTTTTTCTAAAAAGGAAGGGAACTTCTCACCGAAGGAGGCAGTAGGAATGAAGGAGGCGGGAAGCTACCGCTTCTAGAATGGTTGCTTATCCTTCACTTTTTTTAGAGCGTCTCGCTATTCAAAAAAAAAGGTTTATGTAATCGGAAAAATGGTTACGGTTGCGGAAACCAGAGAAAGTCGGGAACCATCGGTTACCTTTTGAATCAAAGTAGCGACGAGCCTAGTATTACGACTACAGGGGGAGAAGCAAAGCTTCGTAGACAGCTTCGCTTCCTCGTCGCTTCTTTCTAGCGACCAGCTTCTCAAGTGGGTGGCTTGGTAAGCAAGCTACCTTCAGCATCGGTAAAATCCCTATCAATAAGAGGCCGGAATGGTGGGGAAGGAAGCCCTCCCTACTTCAATGAAAGGGGGGAAGAGCCCTTTCACAGCCGCTCCTCTACAACTACCTTTCGCCCAACATGATCACGAACGAAGACAGAGAATTGCGTAGATAGGAGGACGAAACGAACCAACCCACTTGTCCTGATCGGAACGATTGAAGAAAGAAAGAGAATGGTGTCCCCTTTCGCCCAGGGGACATCGTCGGAGAACAATGCCGGGGACAGGGTGAGAACCTTCCGTTGCTTACACCCTTTAAGTGTTGGTTCTTCCGGGGAGAGATCTGGTTTCAAGATCTATGAACAAGAGAGATCCCTAAATCTCCATTTGAAAAAAAAGATGAATAGATAAGGCGAAGCCAGCTGAAGGAAGGGCGCTAACGAGCAAGAAAACGGATGCACTAACGCGCAACGGCTTTCCTTTCTCTGATAGAGGCTCGCTTCTTCAATTCAAGTTCAGCTTGCTGCTTTTCATTTTGATAGGAGTAGGTGCTTGCTGCTCGCTCGCTGTCTACTAAATGAGCCTTTACTGCCCGCCCGGCCCCTCTCTTTAATCTTAAGTAAAGTTCAGTCAAATCAATGAAGTGAACAGCCCAACCTCTTTGTTTGTTTCACCTAATTCGGAAAGAGAACAATAGACTTGCAACTATAGTCTAGGAAAAAGCTTCTCTTTGATAGCGGTCATAGGGGAGTTCAGAAAGGATCTGATCGTAGATAGAGACTGAAACCTGTGCGGGGGTAGGGGCGGATGTAGCCAAGTGGATCAAGGCAGTGGATTGTGAATCCACCACGCGCGGGTTCAATCCCCGTCGTTCGCCCATCAATAAATGGACCATTTGTTACGGAGACAGAAGACAAACCTAGAAAGCTTTTTTTCTGCAAGTCATCTCGAGGCTTCAAACGCATCCAAGCAATTGGTATCCGATTGAAGCATAGAAATAGATTCGCGTCGCCTACTTGCTGAAAGCACAAATGGAATGGCCGATCATGAATTCTATGAAGTTTTTAAGACCTTCACTTTTGACTTCATAATGAATTAAATGAACCCCCGGATGAGGAGCAAATCTCCCCTCCCTTTTACTAAACCATTGGGAGCCCCTAGTAGTTTACCGGACAAATTGAGTTGTCGTGACGAGACCTTTCTTAGTGGAAGATCGGAATTCTCTTCATCACGAGACTGATCGGATCAGACACCCGAGAGACCTCCACAATTGAGTAAGTAAGAGGACAACAAGCAAAGAGTTATGCTTTCATTTCTTTGTTGAGATTGAAATCAAGTTCTTTAAAAAGGGGGTAGGTATAATGAACGCAGGCCAAGTCAAGAAAAGGACTTCCTTACTTTTAGTCTTAATTACTAGTAGTTTGAAGCGAAACCGGTTTTTTTTGGCACTCGGTTCCTTCGTCTTAAGTAAAGTTCAGTTGACTTTTTTGATTCGGAACTCTTAGTCGAGCTGATGGCGAGATCTTTTTTTTGTTCGAGGTTCAAGAGGAAGAAGAGAAGAGGAACCCCCGCCCAATGGTGCTTTTACGAAAGTACGGTCACCGGTGGCTAATACCTTCTCGACACTATCGAACCTGAAATCCACTCTCAATCGCTCTTTTTAGTTGGCGGGCAAGGGTTGCCCAATTTCTTAGCCGATACCGGGACGTCTTTGCTTGGTCATATAACGATATGCCAGGCTTAGATCCAGTCCTAGTAGAGCATAACTTTAATAGAGGTCTAAAAAGAAAGTCTCCAAGCTCCATCCCGACTTGGAGTTTTCAAAGAAAAAGGAAAAAGCGGCCCGCTGAATTAGGACCTTGGATTATTCTGATTGGATCTCTAACCGTCCCCGTACCGAAAAAGGATGGGAAGGACTTTTCTTTTAGAAAGCTAAACTAAATCAGGCCTGTCCCAAGGACGATTTCCCACTCCCAAATTGAGATGTCGGGGTAAAAAACGCTGTCATTTATGGACGGTTTATCAGGATACAACCAAAGACGGTTGGCCGAGAAAGACCAAAAGAAGACTTCCTTCATCACGGGGCGGGAAACCTTCTGTGCAAAGGTCATGCCATTCGGCTCGGCCTAAAGAATGCCGGAGCAACCTACCAGAGGGCTATGACGGCCATCTTCCATGAGATGATGCATAGACTATGTGGATGACATAGTAGTCAAATCCAAGACAAGGGTCAATCACATAGAAGTCCCCCCGATTAGTCTTCGAGAGGCTTAAAAAAGAAAAGAACACGGAGCGGTCAAATCAAACTCATGGGTTGGTTAAGCTGAGTAGGCGGTTGACTAGGCCTTTGCCTTGGCATATAGCCATGTTGGCCTTGATTTGGTGGAGACGGGCGAACCCGCTGAGACTGTGGTAAGGTTGCCTGAGGTGGTGGAGCAAAAGAGACCTGCATACCCTGAGTTGATTGGGGAAGAGCTGGTTGTTGCAATATTGGTACGTAGGATTCCGAGAAGAAAGAGGCGAGCGCATCGAAGTTAGAGAAAGGGCTCTCACAGACCCCTAATCTCATCCAATAAAAAGATATGGGATATGGCAGTCTATTGTCCTTCCAAGCTAAAATAACGAGTTCTTATTGCAGCAGGATTGTAGCGGTTGGCTTTCATGCAGGTAGCCGTAGCTTGAAGACGAGGGGCGGTGTGGTGTAAGGGTTATGGCGAGTCAAGCAATGATCGGAGAGGGAAGCTTATAGGCTAGCTAGGTTTTCTTTTTCACTGGCTTATGGTCTAAGGGTACCCTTTCCGCCTAACCATTGTTTAGAAAGTAAAAACAAGAATTCTTAAATTGTTTAGACTCAACTTTGTTCTTCGACTTCACTTTGTCTTCGTTTAGTCCAGTTCAAAGTTTAGTGCAGCCATAGGACAATGGCATTTTCTTAGCTAAAGGTAGATCAGAAAATGAAAACTTTTACAAAAGCCCGTATTTCGCGACTGTAACAAATGCTTATCCGGTGCAAATCATTTATCCTACGCACGACGTCAACAAAACGAGGCATGAGAACCAAAGCGCAGGCAAGGAGAGCCGGGCCAACTACTAATTATTAACCGTCCTTTCAGTTGGGACTTTCAAGCAAGCCTTGCGAAGGCAACCTTCTCGCGCATCAAAGACTTCATTTCCCGCAAGTGACCAACCGAAGCCATGCAATTTCTTATATTATAAAAGGAGTGCTAGAATGTCTTTTCAATTGTAGGGGCGCGTTACCGCTAATATAAAGCAAAGGGCTTTTTCAGCTGGATCCAGAACGAATAGGAGATATATCAGTACGCCATCCACGGGACACCTTTCGTAGTGAGGGAAGTCCTCTGTTTTTAGGTTGACGAGCTACTTTAGTTTAGTTTCCGAAAAAAGCATAAAGCCCGGTATTTTCGTAAACGTAAAAGAGGGACGAGTGACAAGGGACTTGAGTGACTCACCCTAATCAATAAGCGGGAGCAGGTATCGAGTGTTGTGAGGGCTTTTATTTGCGCGTTAAGGGCAGTTTCTGTTATAGCACTAGGAATCGGTGCCGTTAGTCTAAGCTAAAACAGAGGGGCTTTGGAATCCATTCCGTATTCCGTACGCTAGGAAGTCGATCTGAACTGTAATTATAGCCTTCGCTTGAACCGAAGAGAGCGATGCGAACAGTTCAGGAGGCCGCAGATCAAACCCTTAGTTCAGTGCCGGGTTTCATAAGTACTCTCGGTCAATCATATCATTCTCCAGACGGGATGGGGTGTAGGCACGTTTATTGGAGCAGTTGGGAAGAACACCGGCCTCTTTCTTTTTTCAATCGTTAGAAAAAGGAGCTTGGTCAGCCATGTTCCCTACGTACCCTATCGTTATTCCCATGATTCCCCGTTGCACCTATTCTCCGCAACCGTCGGTTCAGATCTATCTCGGGTATGGTCACTGCACTCCAATCGTTGTATCTCCAATCTCTGCCTCGGTTGGTGGCACCTATGGTTCTGAAGGTTTTTGATTCCAAGAAAGATAAAGAAAAGAAGAGGATTTATCCTCTAGTTGCGAAGGATACTGCTTACTACAGATTCGAGTGAAATGGCTGGTGGTAAGCGTGGTAAGGTCGCTGCTAACGAATGGTGGGTGCGGGAGAATGCTATGGATTCGAGCTCCATTTCCCTCTCGGTACTTAGATCTTCCTCTAAAACGTCTCCTATTCCTCTTTCCTTTGTTCCGCCGACTACATTGATTGGATACCGCTGGGCCTGCCTACGCATAAAGTCTAAGGATTCTCCCATAAAGCCATTGAATTGCCCTTGGTTGTCCTACCTTAGATCTTATTCCCACCTTGTTCTATTGCTCTTTCTCGATGGGGCGCTAGACCTCATTCTCTTTGAGACGCTTATTCAATTGATAGTGGCCCCTCCTTACGTTACTTTAATTCGATGGGGAGGATGGGAGTAAGGAGCGGGTACGGGAGCTTGACCAGGAACAAGATAACGAGAAGTGGATTTGCCTGGGGTGGGCTCACTTTTCTGCCTTTTCCTCCCACGATTTAAGGATTGGCTCAAGCAACCTATCTTACTAATAAGAAAGTGGCTGCTAGTTGTAGCGCCCCTTTATAAAAATGATATTCTTCTGCGAGACTCCATCCAACCAAATCCCATTTTTGAAGGATGTATTCTCGGAAAACATCATCGCGAAAGCTTTCCGGTTGGAGGTGAGCTAAAATGGAATGACGGGGATTGAATGGCCTGGAAAGCTGGTAGGGTTTGGGGCGAGCTGTGGGCTACATTAGATATGGGTTGAAATGGCGAGAGCTGAGATGACGGGAAGAAGCAGACCCATCGAGAATCGAGGAATGACCATGTACTCCTTCCCTTACGGGGCTCATGGAGTAGCGTATTTCGAAAGAGGAAGACGGGGGGTGAGAAGCCATAGCAAGATTATATGCATTTCGAGCCTCAGTTTCTGCATCATGATCCACCTAATATGGGTATTGTGACTGGCATATGGATTTTTAGAATTGTTGGAAGGGGACTGATGTTGATTTATGAAGGCGAATATTGGATAACTGAAGTTAGGAGGATTGTAGAGTGACAAAGGAGCTACTTGGGATTGGAGGAATGCCGAACGCATTGCAGACATGCCTTTGGATATGGTTTCCGCTGATTGGATTAGTCTGACCATCATCTTCTCTAACCTAGTCAAATAAAGACTGGCATTCATCTCCATAGCCCTTTTTCTTTAGCAGTACAGGCCGGCTGGTCGGGGTTGTTTCCCCCCCGCTACCATAAAGATCACTGCCCAGCCACCGCTCGAGGGTACCTCCGCTCCCCAACTGAGCAAAATGGATCAAATTCGCGGGAAAGGAGAGATAAAAAAGGGAAGGTTCTGCTGAGACTCAAGTTCCCCTGCCGGAACTCCCCGAACCTGAAGTAGAAGTCGAGGGGCTGCTCAGTGAGAAGAAGCGTCAAATGATTCGGACAGTTGTCGCGCTGGCGGAGCAGGGAGCCTACAGGGAAGATTGGGGCAATGAGGAGTTCGACGATTTAGCCCATCGACTACATCTATCGCTGAACCAACTTCCGAATCATCTACCGAATCGCATAATCAACCGGATCCACCTAAACCTAATAAATTTCCTCTAGACAGAATGAGGCTCTCGTTGAGAGATCCATTAGTGATTGGCCCACCCCTCCTGGCAAAGAAAGAAAGGCAGGTTCAGGCGATTGATCAAAAAAAGATTTCCTTCCCTTTCTTTATGACAGAGCAATTGAATGCAATTGAATGCAGCGGTGCAGGGCCTCTAAGATTATGAATAAGCTATTCATTTTCCGTCCTATTGAATAAATTCGGCATGATGGTAGTAGAGTAGTCGATCTGATCTCGCGCGCGGGCGGATAGAAATGCCTATAGATGAGGTAGGCGAGGCTAGCTTGCCGGCAAAAGGCGATTGTCTTTTGTTTGATGAGAACGAGAAGGGCAATTGACTGCAGACCTCTTGGGTGGGGGCAACTGGAGGAAGACAGCACGGGGCAAAGCAAAGGGCAGAGCTTCGAGTGACTTTTTTCTTTGCTCTTCGACAACCCGTCACTCGAAGCTCCTCTGTCGCGCCCTAGCCGAGCGGTCATCGCCTGCACAAGCAAGCAGATTAGCTCCATCATTCCATTATTGTGCCGGCAGGCCTGGGCGAGCGAGGTAGGCTTAGATTAGAGGGAGGGGGACTGCGAACGTCCCATGAAGGGGGAACCATGCATTCCTCTCGGGCTGGGCTCTCGCGTGTCCGGGGTCCGATCAGATCAACCAGCGACCGGTTTACGGAACAAGGAGTTAAGCAAGGGCCAGGAGATTGATGAAAGAAACTGGCCGAAGTCAGTGTTGTGTTCAACTCCGCGGTTGGAAGGATTGCTTTCTGCCGTCTGTCTTTTCCTTCTCTCTCTTCTCTTAGCAAAGTAGGCTCAAGTCAAACTTTTGGCTTGCTACAAGCTGGGCTCAGGGACTGCAGTCAGCCGCTTCCCCTGTAGTCGTCAGCTCGTTTTTGACAGATCCGATCGGGTGTTCATAATCTGGAGTAAAAGGATTCGAACCTTTGCATGTCGGTACCAAAAACCGATGCCTTACCACTTGGCTATACTCCATACGGCCTGTTTTGGACGGTAGAACGGGGAGAGGGGGAAGGGGGAAGCAGGGCTCGAAGAACGAGCCGAGCCGTGCAAGGACGCGGGGATATAGCAAGTAAGCAGAAAGGTTCTTTAGGACCGACTACAACAAGCTCACGACTCTAATAGAAAGAAAGGGTAAGCTCTCTGCTCTATTTGCTTGCAATGCTATGCCTATCAAAGTAGGCGAACGCTTCTGTAACCTTAGACTCGTTACGCTGTTCGACTGAACTCGTTGGCTCCACGTCCACCGAAAGTAGGTAACCTTCGTCACCGTTGGTTCCCGTAACCAAACCTTTCTTATCTTTTTTTTATTATGTCTTTCTTTCTGAAGGGCTTGCGGTTCATTACACCAAAGGCTTTCAGTGAACTATTGAAGCTATCGAGAGAGTACCAAATGCTGACGGTAACGAAGGGGCCGATGCGGCCGGTTACCGGGAAAAGGTTCCCGGGAAACTACGTTCCCTTTGTAAAGTAGGCCTTTTTATAACTAATTAGAGTTGACATGAAATGGATCACGGAAGAAGACATAAAAGATGAATGAATGATTCAATCCCTTCCCACTCACACGGGTTCTTCTATTGAAGACCCGGGCGTACATAAGAGCGGAACCTAGATAGAACGCGGAGCACCGGCCCCGGCCGCCGATACTGTTACCATGCTTACCAGCTCTTACCATTGCCGCCTATAGATATAGATGGGAGGTAGGCGGGGCTAGCTTGCTTCTCTTCCCCTAACCTGCACATCTTATGTGCGAATAAAAGGAAGCGAGCGGCTCTTCGCTTAGTAGACGGCCGCCGGACGACGACCCCTTCTTGTTCTCGCCCAGCCGCTTCTTTTTTTGTTTTTTTTTCTTTTTTGAGAATCCTAGACTAAAGAAGAAGGCTCCTGAATCAGCGCAGGGAAAAATCCGCAAGCAGGAGAACTTTACTAACCTGCCGCCGGTTACTTTATCAGGGCTCCGCAGGAGAAGAAAGAAGGTCCGGGTCCAATTTCTAATGAAGCGAAGGTCCCCCTTACTCCCTATTCTCTCTTCAAGCTTTATAAAGCTCTAAGAGAAAGGGTTGGTTAAGAACTATTGACTGTAAACGATAGCAGTTACAGTCACTCAATGGATATGCTCGCCTTTGGAATGAAGATGGATGAACAGGCACTTGAGCCTGGAACTGATGAAATTCGGGGAAAACATGGAACCGGTCACTATACCGGGGGGGCGAGACATGACCGCGACTTAAGATTCAAGTACCGTTGAAAAGACTAAAGGAACGGGGGAATGACTACCTGTAATAAAGCACAGGCTAATACGAGCCGACCAGAAGAAGCAAGGCTTTAGATTACCAGATCCTGGACACAATCTTCCTAGAGATGGAGAGCCCCTGCCTTTTCTAGCCTCTCCTTCTTGCTTGCTTACCTAGCTCTTGTCTTAGTGACTCTTCCTCTTTTCTAGGTTTTTCTGAGTGTGAAAACGGTAGATTTTTCATTTGCCAATGAATTGGATCCGCCTCGATTCGATCAATAATGGGATTCTTGGCTAGAGAAAGGTTCTGTGACATGGACGCCCAGCCCAACTCGGTCGGTCGGTTGGCCCACCTAAGATATTAAAAAATTATCGATCGATTTGATCAAATTTGAAAAAGTCTTTCTCACTATTCAGAACAGTGGAGCTTTCGATCAAGATGTTCTCGCCTCCCCCGTTTGGGCTCTCGCTCGAATCGGAACCTTTATGCGTTGGTAGGCTTTCGACTCAATCTAATAGCCTACCTATCGGGCGCCAATAAAAGAGAAAGTTTGCGCATGGGCTCATTATCTGATGCAGAACCGATGCGAGAGGGAGAATCAATATGGGAGAAGCGGGGATTGAGAGCTTTCAAGAACCAGTGGAAAGGAAAGACTTGTTCCCTGCATTCCTTTCTTTCCAAAGAGAGTCATTAGTGCTAGGGCATAAAAGCTTTGATTGAATGAACGCCACCTTGGTTGTATTGTTTTCAAACAAATCCAATGTTGGGCCAAGCGTTGCCAGCCGGTAATAGCCGAAGGCAAAAAAAAAAGGGGGAGATAGAGAAGAGGAGATTCAGAAGAGTCACTCCACTCCATGGATAGTGCACACAGATTCTTCTTTCATTTGCAATTCCTTTCGGGTCGGAAACATGGGCTGCTGGTGGGGCTGTGCCCCTTCTCCCTCTTCTTCCGCTTTACAACCGGAATAAGGAACCTTAGAATTCACCTCGATTCAAAAATGGGATTTGAGAGGCTAGCGAATCGGAATTGTATGGAATGTCCTACTCCTGCCCGAGCTTTCCGATCAACCAATCCCCTATTTCATTTCAGGGACATCTGTGTTAGGTAGGCCCAGGGATCACTGATTAGTCGAATGAGCCCATCCCTGGGCCTACCTAACACAGATGTCCCTGAAATGAAATAGGGGATTGGTTGATCGGAAAGCTCGGGCAGGAGTAGGACATTCCATACAATTCCGATTCGCTAGCCTCTCAAATCCCAGCCTTGGCAAGGCTATGCTCTACCAATTAAGCTATTTATACTAGTTTGCTGCTAGGAGTCCCTCTAGTCGAATCCATAATCCATAGAAGTCCCAATAGAAGTTTACTGACATGGCTCTTCCATCGGCGATCTACTGCTCCCTCTTAGTTGCAGATGCCCATGCTTTGATTCGAAAGCCCTAGCCAGTGATGAATCCCCAGGAAGAGAGGACTATTGAATTCCTCCTCCCTTCAGTCCAGTTTGAACCCGTCCCAGCAACGAACACCTTCCTACTGCAAGGCTTTGCTCTGCCCTTCCACTAGAATCCACTACGGGTCGGAGGAGCAGCTAGTCCAACTTTTTGAGCAGCCGAGATATTGAAGAACGAACATTTGCTTGAATTCCTTGCCTCACCCTGAGATGAGAGGGAAGGTCGATTTGACTCGAATCCTGGACCTGATCTTTAATCCTACACCGGTTAATGATGCGATGGGAGAAGTTTTTCTTTTGTCATTTTTCATCAATGCTGGCCCAGTCGAGGTTCGTCCATGCCCAATCCCAATGGACAAACCTTAGCCCCTAGCTCTATAATCCACCCTACCCAGTCCCTGAAAGCCCTCCCGGGGGCCTAGCCCTCTTTCTTCGAGTCTTAAGCGGCTTTCATCGTTGACGAACACCTGCGCTAATAAGACAAAGAGGGAGTCTATGCCTTGAATGAATCAGTAAAGTAACAACGGATTAGTGGAATGAGGGATCAAGAGACAGATAGGGGGAGAATGGCAATCATTGGTGGACCTTCCCTTGAACGAGTCACGGAGCTCTCAACGGAGTGGTTAAGGTTCTGGAATTCCATCTCTAGTTGGGGCTTTCGGTTCGAAGGTTATAAAATGTGGTGCGGGTTCATCTCTCTCGACCAGTTCAGGTTCAAGGGAGGGTGATCGAGGGGACCCAGACTTGAGATCTCTTCTCTATGGCGGGAGGTCTCTTTCGTATCAAGAGTGTTTTGGGGAGGCCAGGGAAGACGGATTGGATCGAGAGGCGATGCTTATACCTCTTCTTTCTCGATAGGATTCCCATCATTTGAAGTCTCCGGCGAAGGAGATAAGGGCGAGGGACCGAACATGTTCTATCCTCAACCTCCATCCGTCATTAGTAATCTCAATTCGCTTTTCCTATTCACTAGTACAATGCGCGCTACAACTAGCAGCCCCTTACTAGTAAGGGAAAAGGCTAGCGCGCAAGGGCTGATGAAAAGCCAGCAACTTGTTAGGACTAGGTTTTGGCTTGCCCCTTTCTTCTTATTAGGAAGATAGGTTTGGAACCCTATACAAGGGGCTGCTTGCTGCTCACCCCTATCTCTAAAGGGGCGCACACTCGTTACCACTAAACGACGAAGCCGGGAGCGGAAGGAGGGACTTGAACCCTCAACCTCAGCCTTGGCAAGGCTATGCTCTACCAATTAAGCTATTTCCGCCAGCTACGGTAGTGGCGAAGCACTACTGAGCAATTCACGTATCACTTGATACGGACGACTTCTGTTTTTCCGCCGGACCACAGTCTTGACCTCCGATCGAGCTACGAACACGAGTAGGTAGGCTAGGGGGGCGGCAGGGCTGCGCCTTTTCAATCAATCTCCGGCCGCTCCGCTATTGGTGCGAGCTGTAAGGAGTCTTGATCTCGAGTCAAGCTGGGGCGTCATCTGTCTTTTAAGTTAAGTCATTTCCTAAGACGGCTCCTCTTATTCTTTCTACGATAATCCAAACTGCAGCTCCACGAGTCTGCTCGGAACCAGTCGATTCCTGAGCCATTCGTTCTCCCCTCTCGGTTGGCCTTTGCCAGCCACTAGAGCAAGTAAGAGAACCTACAGTGAATGAACTTAAAGAACCGCAGATTTTGACCGGATTGTACACCTTTGTGTCTGGCTATGTATATGGATGTGCATAAAGAAGGGACGGGGCATCTCTATCCTTTTTTGGGGGAAGAGAGAGGGAAGAAGCTGCAGCGGCACCTCACGAACTTCTTACTGGAGCAGTACTATAGGCATTTTCGAGTGTTTGGATGCACGTCTTTTGTTCATATTCCTGCGCAGTTAAGAGAGAAATTGTCCCCAAGGAAACCACTTGTGTCTTTCTTGGATATGCTCAGTCCGGGTATAGACGCTATGACGTGAAATCCAAGAGACTCGATGTATCCTTGAATGTTCTCTTTAATGGGGGCGCTTCTTTCCTTAACCTAATTAATCAGCCCCGGGGGAGAATGATGATGGAGATGTATTGCGGCCTTCTCCTGTTCATCAACTCTAACCGCATTCTTCTGCAGTTGATGTTACGGATCAGCCTCACGCTTCAAGCCAGCAGCTTTGCTCAGCATCTTCTGCCGATTGTCAGCCTGTTCAGCTGACCTCAGAGGATTCCAGTCACCCGGCACAGCATGTTTATTCTCGGCAGCGATTACAGTCTCTTTCCCAGGGTCAGACTACTCCATAAGATCAGCAGTCTAGCCCAGTTGCTTCCCTTTTAGGCGCTTCCTCTAGTTAAAGAGTGAATTCAGGAGTTCCAGGCAGGCGATAGGGGCTTCGGGGGGATAACATGAATCGTATAAGCCTGAACCCTCTTAGTTATGTGCTTCCCCCTTCAAGAGCTGGGCTACTACCCTAATCAAGTTCTTCCTAGCGTATAGTATTGGGCAGATTGAGTCTTTCTCTAATATAGTACCTAATAGTTAGATTAAGCATTAGGCGCAACCTCGACTATAAAGCATCCCGTTAATCTCTTCTCTTTCTGTCTTCAAGCTTCAAGCTTTTGCCTAGGAGCTCGGATTCCAGTCCTCTCGTTAGAAGGCAGCATAGTTGGAATTTCTTCCTGCGGCGAATAAAGGAAGAGAAAGGGCTCTCTAATGCCTTATTTGTACGATATGATGCAAGCAAGGAATCCTATTAGAGTGATGCAAGTCAGCCTATAAGATGAAACCGAAGATACTAAGCCTGGAATCAGTCGCTCTCTATGTAAATTTCTCTTTAGCAAGAAGCCTTGTGAAAGCTATCAGATAATGACTTGATAGAGGTCCCTCGCTGACGCCTTCATTTTTCTTTTTTTCATCTCTTTATGATATGCTATCTTCCTTTAGCCAGACTTCCCGCATTACTGTGATCAAGAGGAAGCGCTAAGGTCTATCCTTTCCTTAAGTTAAGAGTGAAGGACGGATACTGGCTCTTTAGGACTGATAGTAGCTGCTCTTCTGGTAGTATAGCTGGTAGCTCTGCTTATGCTAGCTCTCTTCTTTCTTATGAGAGAGATTCGCAATAGGGGCATTTCTCTGTAAGAAGAAGGCCTGTTACAGCTATCAGATATAGGGGATTTACTTCACCTTGAATAACTATCGAAAAATGGCTTTCTTTTCAGCCGCTTTCATATTTCATTAAGGTAGTTTGCTTACTTAGTGCTTTCGCTAAGGTGACGACTTGAATGACACTTTAATTGTTGATCAGAGGAAAGGGAAGACCTCGATAAGGAAGAAGAACAAGAGCTACATCGGCAGGACTCTCTGCAAGTGGAAGGTCGCATAGGGGCTCTCGGGAAGCTCTTTCCTTTATACCAGAAGGAAGATGGTCGAGGAGATCAGTAGCTAGAAAGCTCCTTTGGGAGAGCAAGGTAGCCAAAAGTCTATTAAAAGTACATCACTATTAAGTCGACTACAGTAGTATCATGAGCATGTAACTACATCCCGGAACCAAGGAGAAGAATACTCTGTAGTAGCAGCAGCAGTGGCCGAGCATCAGTCATCAAGTGAATCAGTAGATGCCCGCGCACGTGAGCAGCAATCACTCCATTGCAGCAAGACAAAAGTAGCATATGTCACATGGTAGATCATATCCAAGCAGAGGTGCACAAGAACGAGCACAACTTCACTCAGAACTTGTGACAAAGACTTGGTGTGCATCAGAACACGACTGAAAGCCCTTGCTGCTTCTTCATTCCAGGTGAAGCTATCTTTATTCAATTCAGTAAATTGGTCAGTGGCTTGCTGATAACCCCATACCCCTTTCAAAATTTTCGGTAATAGCCTGTTAAACCCAAAAAGCCTCTCAACCCCTTGACAGTAGTGGGTTGTGGCCAGCTCAACATGCTGTCAATCTTGCTTTTATCTGCTGATACCCCTTCACTGCTCACCACATGCCCGAAATACTCTAACCTTGCCTGACCGAAAGAGCATTTCGATTTCTTCACAAACAACTTGTGTTGTTTTAAAGTTTAAAACACTATCCTCAAGTGTTGCAAGTGGCTATCTAGGCTGTCACTGTAAATCAAGATGTCATCGAAAAAAACCAGTAAAAATTTCCTCATATAATCCATGAAAACCTCATTCATTAAAGCCTGAAATGAGGCTGGAGCATTAGTGAAACCAAAGGGCATATTAACTCGTAATGGCCCTGGTGAGTTCGAAATGCAGTCTTGTGTATATCATCTTCAAACACCCGAATCTGATGGTAACCACTTCTCAAATCAAGCTTCGAAAATCTCCTGCTACCATGTAATTCATCAAGCAATTCCTCAGGATGGGGAATTTATCTTTAATGGTGATGGCATTGAGTGCTCGATAATCCACGCAAAATCTCCAGGTATTGTCCCTTTTTTTCACCAGCAACACTGGAGAGGCATAAGAACTCACACTTGCCCTGATAATACCACTTAACAGCATCTCCTTGACCTGTTTTTCTATCTCTTTTGGATGTGGGGGTATCTGTAGGGCCTTACACTCACAGGCTCACTACCAGGTTTTAAGGGAATGTGGTGGTCGTGATTCCTCTTAGGAGGAAAAGGTCAGGCTAGTCGCTAAAGGCTTTGGCTTTACTCAAAGAAAAGACTTGATCCAAGGAACTATACAAGTATGGTGGGAGGCCTAAAGTCTTTCACGTTGACCCGGCCCGACATGACGTTTGCTGTGAATCAAGTCTTTCAGTTTATGCATGCTCCTCGACAAGCACATCTACAAGCTGTCAAAAGAAGACTCCGATACTAAGAGAACTATTTGCGATGGGTTCTTCTAGCCAAATAACTCCTATGCAGATGGGGCTGGAGATCCGCTCCTGCTCTGCGTGTAAAGTAAGACAATGAAAAAGAAGGCTTCGCTTTGTTGCGACTGCCGCCGTCTTCGAGTGAAATATCGTTTTAGTAGTCCCGGTAATGGAGTCTTTCGAGATAAGACTGAGGCTTATTTTTTCTTCGTCGTACGTGACTTTGTCTCAACCGGTAGAAAAGAAGTTAGAAAGAGGAATTGACCTCGAAACTATATATATGAAGGGGCATGTTCAACTTCAAAGACCGGTGTCGCATAATCAGACTGAATGAAAGTTAGAATCACTGACAAAGTACTTTGGTCTCTATTTGTTGCTACACAACGAATATTTAGTCTCAAGCTTCCTGGAGATACTGGATAATTAGGAACTGCGTATCGCCTAGCAGCTAAAGTACTTGGTGAATTAATACAACCAGTGATGCTGATAAGCGCTTACACTTTTTTTAGAATATAGCAAATAGTCTGATTTCTTTCCATATTGCCTATCAACTGACTAAGATTCCATACCTATCCTGGATTTGAACCTAACTTCTCAACAGACTTAGTAGAGTTCACGACCCTTGCCACTATGACTCCAAGAAAGTTTACGAGGTCAGTGAGCAGTGTCGGGCTTTCTTTTACCTCCTTTGCCCATTAGTCCGTAGTTAGGGCTTCTTAAGACAAAAGAGACTGATACAATTGCATAAGTAGTAAGGAATAGTTTGATAAGAACCAGAGCGGATAGATGGCAAGTAAGACAGTCACAGCAGGGCTATAACCAGCAACCTTCGGTTGATTCATTGAAGTTTAGAGTCAGTGTCTTTCTATCGAATCTGAGTTACCGACTCTCATTTGAAAGACCGTCCCTATGACATGGTCTTAAAGCATAGTTTGGACTGCCCTAAACTTTAAAGTCTTTGTAAAGGATGAAGTTTCCTATTTCCTCGCCTATCCCTGCCTTTGACCTCGCACCGATGGCTATTGCCAGCTAACGCCCTAAGTTAATAAAAAGCAGCTGAAAGAGAATCCTAAGCATGATGTCTATCGCAGGGCCTTCAGTTCGTTCGCCTTTTAGCCCTTTTATCTATTATGAGACTACCTTCGCGCCTAAGCTCTTCAATTAGCATTCTTATTCTTTCTGTCACCTGCTGGAATATTCGACACGCGAGGAATAGCGTGAAAGGACTCTAAACGACTGGACAAGACAAACTGAGGCTTATTGCTCAATGGAAAGTGAACTACACAAGACGAAATCATAGCCCAATCTCTTTGCCATAGTAGGCCTGATTTTCACCCCCTTTGGCAAGACGAAGAGGGACAAGAGGTTATTCATAGTAAAGATATGGAGAAAGACAGACAGTCGGTCCATCCCCGACTCCTTAAGTGCAGATGAGGCGCGAAGCGGCGAAGCAAGTGAATGCTAACTTTGGTAAGGTATGGAGTCCCTAGTCATTCGATATTCTTTTCGCGACAGGGAGAATTCATTCTTCTTTGGATGGACCAACCCAAACCCTAGAAGGCAAAGGCTGAGAGACATCCATCTCAACACATACACGAGCAAACATGGGATGAGCCAAGGCAAGAGTGCGCTCATCTGCACGAAGGAATCGTCCAAAGGTTCCCACAAGACCTTTAAGGTATGCAGGACTCAAAAATGGCAAGGGAAGGTAGGGAAGCCGAATCCAAACAGCAGAGAGAGAGAGGATTCATATCTAGGATGAAAATCAGGCGACCAACGAAATAACCTAAACAAGGAGCTGTCAATAATATGAGATTCCTTAGTCCAGGCCTTAACCATATCCTCATGAGAGGAAAGGTGGATCATCACATGCCTGGGATCCAAAAGCCCCACCACCGCAGGCTGGGAAAGCCCCCAAGAGGTATTAGAGAAAAAGTAAAAAAGTCAACGTTGCATCTGCTTGTCTCATTATTGCCGAGATAATGGCCTACTTCTTCACATCCACCGCGCAATGCATGCAATTATTGATAGACAGAAGAATCATGGTATACACTTTACTTGCGTGTACTAGCTAAAGCGTTACGTATGTCTGGTGGAGATCATATTCACTTCGGTACCGTAGTAGGTAAACTTGAAGGGGCAAGAGAGACCTCTTTCAGTTCCTTTTCCCTATCTCAGAAGAGAAGGAAGGGTAGTCAGTTGGTTAACTTCCGACTCCTATACTTTCGTCAAGCAATTAGATCATTATTAAAGGTAATCTCTGTTAAGATAAAGGCAAGGGTTGGTTTTCGCTTGCTCTTTATCGCACTTGGTTATTCCTCGTAAAATGAGTTTGGGGAGGGACTTAAAAGTGAATGCGATCCATTCTTTGCTCTCCTCAGCATTCAGAAGATCGCAACCAGACCCACTCTCGCCCTATCTCATCATCCCGGTTTGACCAAATAGCATACCTGCCTGCACGCACGAATGGCTAGGCGATCAAAAATGCCATCTTCAGCCCAAGTTTGTCCATGAAGTGCATCCCTGTGGTTCCTACGCGCACCACTGTCGTATCCATTCTTTTCATTCCAGAAAACGAAAGTGTGAAGGGGCCCACCTCACTCATCCCATCTCCCCTTCCTCCAACTGCGCTTAGACCGACAGTGGCAAGAGCTTCTTCTTTGTTCACAGCTTGAGCGGATTCGATTCCGAACCTTTTTTTTGAGTAACTATAGTGATTCCTTCCCTTTCTCTTCCTTCTTTCCCAGAGCTACTGGATCATTTCACTCTCTTTAAATAAGAAAGACGGGGAGTCACTGGCTTCCTTTCCTCCTAACCAACTCGCTACAGGGTCTATGTAATTGAGCTGGTTCTGTATAAGCAGGGGTGGGGATGACGCTCGTATCCCGTAACTTGTCAGTAGAGTCATTCATCCCTATCTTGGTTGCATTCTTTATCCTGGAAAGCTAGTCTAGTCTCCGCCCCTGTCTCTGGGCAGCCTTTGATCATCTCGGTGAGCCTTCCCCTTATACATGAGAGAGGTCGTGATAAGAGTTTCCGAGTGAGGCGAGGGGCTCCTCTCAATCGACGAAGGCTTGAGTCCCCTACGGCCAGTACAATGCGCTAGTCGCATCTTCTATAAGGCTGGCATCTAATATAAAGAAAGTTGTCCTTGTGGACTCTGTCTCATCTTTTTTTATTAACTATATTCATGCTTCATGAAAAAAAATGAAGCAATCCGCTTCGCACCTTTATCCCTTTTATTTTTTGGGGGAAAATGCATTCTCACAACTTCCTATTGAATCAAAAAAATGCCTACACCCATGCTCTCTGGAAAAGTCTTCTCCAGAAGTTTTATACTAAGCCCACTTATTCTTATCCCCCTGTGGCTGCCTTTGCTTTTCCCACAATCACAAGCCCACTAGGCATAAAGAAAACAGAGGATCCCCGTGCCAAAGCAGGCATCTTTCTTGGCTATCCTTTTGGCCAAATCTTTTCTCTCTCATATATGATTCTTCTTTCAAACCATTTACACTTCCAGGAGTATCAGCGCAGCTTCGATAGGACAAGGTTTGAAGAGCTCTTACGCGGGAAGTCTTTCGCTCTCTCTTATTCAGTTCGAATCCTCAGTTATTTGATAAAGCTAAATTCGAGAATAGAATAAAGAATCGAATCATAGAGTTAAGATCTCTACCGAAAGGGAGAGGAGAACAAATCAAGATCGACTGACTTACAGGAAAGAAGCGAAACTCGACTGCTTGGACAGAGTGGGATAGATCTATTGCCAGAGGTGGAGACGGATAGGTAGCTAGACTTCCAAGTTGCGGCACGAAGTAGCGAAGACTGTTCAGTTAGATTTTTCAGATGCTGGAGTGAGTTCTTGAGAAAGAACAGAACTAGACTTCAAAGGATAAGTCGGGAAGAAGATCAACCGAGAGTCCCCGGCTTTCATATGCTCTTTATAAAGTAGTTTGAGGGCCTTAAGAAAGGTAGACCGTCGGGGTAAGGAAAGGGTCGATGTACATTGATTTTTCATATATAGAGAGATTCCCCTGTATAGCTAGCCTTCTTCTTCAGCAGATACTCTGCGTAGTATACCTATGGGCGGTACATTTAATCAAACAAAGCCTCTCGACTTGCTTGTTGGTTCGCGGGTCTGCTTCTCTTTTGATCCGCGGTCTGCCACCGATAGGTGGCCGATCGTGTTTCTTGAGAGGGTTGTATCCAAGTTATTCGACCAGGATTTATCCGAAGCGGTTAGTTTCCTGTTATCTTATCTGGTGGTGAATTTGATGCCCCGTGGGTGACGACCCCGGGCTCTACTGTCAGATTTCTGAGTGGGTACCCGTTGGGCTATCTTGGCGCATGGCCTCTTTTCGCGTTGTCCCACCACCTAATTATTTGGTGGTGTGCAGAACTTGTGTACCCGGGAAGGGTGTTTACCAACTACGCCGTCCCCGGGGATGACGTAGTAATCGCGGATGAGAATGTCGCGACCCGTTACAAGGAGTCCCTTGACCTCCTGCAGGTGGTTATTTCGAAAGAGAAATCACTAATATCAAGGAGTGGGTCCGCGGAATTCGCGAATAACTTTAGGGTTCGAGATTTGACAGTCGATCTCCCCCCGGTATCCATTAAAAAGTGTTATTAAACACTTTCCACCCCTACGGGTTGATGGCTGTTGCTCACCGTTATTCGGTGCGTGATTTCCGTTTGCTTTGTAGGCTGGGTGGAGCTGGATATCGTGTTCTTGCAAGGCTAGACCATAGGCGCCCGAGGCGGTATTCCCATCTTGTGGTTATGGGGCTAAAATTGCTCTCTCCTTCTTACCCGCTTGATTTCTGGTTGGGTAAGGGACGACCACTCAGTCCAGAAGCTCATGGGCGTTTGGTGAGACTCCTTCGAGCCAAACTTAAGCCCCGGGAGCTGATATTGCCCCCCGATGAGCTGTTCGAGACTGAGGAATCTAGATATTTCCTGGAGTACTCTCTCCTTTATGGATGGATGCGCAAGTGGTTAAACTACCTTAAATGGTATCACCTTACCGCACTTTCCCCTTGGGTTACCCTCGAGGAACTGTTTAGCGGTCCGGTTGTCTCGCACTCCTGGAGGATGGTCGCGGTGGACGAAGACCTCGTTCGCTTCTCTCTGGAAGTTGTTTATAGAAGTGCGCTTTTCAAGTTCATTAATCAGGCTGTGAAGTGAAGGTCACAGGGGCTATGAGACCCGGCGTAGTAATTTGGAAGCCCTAGTAGTAAGCAGAAAATGAAAAGCTTATTCATAAGATCAAGATAGCCAAGATGGAGTAGGGCTAGTCTAAGACAAGACAGACCGATCTATATTCTCCTGCTCGCCTTTACAAGGTTTCCTACTCACTCTATTGAGTTACAGCCGGGTTCTGCAAGGAAGCATCTCGACAGGCCCGCAACCAGTGGTTGATGCCCCACCCGAGCTCTCCATACTCTATTTATCAAGGAGAGTTTTACCAACCCTGCCATCCTAGAACGTTAGCGTACAAGAGGGGCATTTCTCAATTGAGTTAGTCACACATGGAATCTCAGATGTGGAAGTTTTCTTCCGATTTCTTTGGCGTTTAGTTGGCTGCACTCTAGGTCTCACCTAAGATCCTTAGTCTATCCGAGGCTCTCGTTAACTGGGGCACGATAGAACCGATGGTCAGTACCTCTTTACTAGGGAAGGGGTTCCCGGGAGAGAGCTCTGGTTCGTGCGCATTAGAAGTAGACATGAGTGGTTGTCTTAGCGCGCATCGGAAAGACCTTGCCTCAGTGCCTTTGAGGGATTCCTTCTCGCTTGCTTGCTGTCTAAGCTCTTCGATCCTGCCCTGCATTGATTCTTGCGCTTGCTTGTGCCCCCTTCTTTCTTTGGCGCTTGCCTGGATCGCTATCTTACTAGCAGTAGTGCTGTTTTCTATTTGAGCTTCCCTTTTTCCTTTTATCGAGCATAATGATTCGAATCGGGCTTTTTGGTAAAATTCTTTGCCGAAAGAGTTCTCCCTTATTGGATGGCATGAGATGCCGGTGGCGGTTAGCGTTCTTTATGGGTATTATTCGGTGCCAGTGGCCTCTTAGCTTTGTGGGCGATATCAGTGGCCTCATAGCTTTGTGGATTTTCTATGGAGAAGCAGTGGTTCATGGATGAATTTCAGGCCACACCCATGTGACATACTTCCATTTACACGAGGAGTATTTTCTATATAAAAAATCCCATGTCCGATAGTGCCTTTACCCTAGTCAGAATAAGAAAAAAGGATCCCTCTAGTATAATCACTAGAGACAGGCGCTAGTTATTCTCCCGGCTGAGTATATTTATCTACGACATTTGGCGTAAGACTCTACTCTTTTCAATGACAAATTGTCTATGCTACTTGAAAGGGAGAACCTGTGGCTGGATTGAATCCAATGCCCCGCAAACCTAAGGGTTCCTCCCTCATAGCACAGTCCTATGGCTTCTTAGAGAAGGGTAAAGGCACTCATAGCAAGATGAAAAACAGCAAACAGAAGACTCTAATCACTGGAAGGAAGCTAGGCAGGAGCCATTCAAAGCTTCGAGTTACCTCAGCTTGAGAGCGCTAGATAGAAGGAGTTCAAATGCATTCGATCCCCTATATAGATCCAGACGAGAAGACGCAAAGATGCTCTTATCACCTGTACTGCCTTTTGCATCTTCCTTGAAGGTTCTAGCAGACGAAGACGGAAGACATTGATCTAGTTATCTTTGTCTCTATCCTCTTTCTAAAGATAGATAAGCAAGGTTTTTCTCACTACTGGCAAGAAGCCTTAAGAGAAGAAGCTCTTTCTAGTGGAAGAGGCTGGGCAAGCACATCAAAGGCTGGGTTTTTAGTAGTTCAGGGTAGCTAGAGAACTTTTATCTGACTAGGAGCAGCTAAGCCCCTACCTATATAGTCAAGAGGGATGGAGCCCCGAAAGAAGTAAGGCTAGTCGATTTCCAAGATTTTAGTAGCTCAGGAAAGGTTCCCGAGATTGGAGTGGGTCTATTAGCACTGGGACAGACCAGTTAGAAGAATCCTTATGAGGCTCAAAGATCTTGAAAAAAAAAAGAACGAGTGAGGACGTGTCCAATCTGAACCAAGCTCAAAGCTAAAAAAGAATAAGGAAACACACTCTTTGTCGGAACAAGGAAGAACTGTTGACGTCAAACCAGCTTTTCCGCTCTTTCCCTCTCTTCTTTAGGGATTAGGGTGGTGTGCTCTTCTGAGTGGGTGTGTGTTGTGCCAGAAGGCATGCGTATAGTATAGAAAGATTCTCATCCAAGGACACCGGAATAAGGGTTTAATGACCTAAGTCTGGCTGCTAGAGATGAATCGATGTACTTACCTTACCAGCCTCATACATCTTCCCTGGTCCCTGCTCATTGCAAGGAGGAACGAAGGACTTTTGATGCTGTCCCAGAGCCGGCTTGGAGGGATCCCGATATCGATATGCTCTGCCGGAATATACAGATAAAATATGGATCGGATCATGGCCCGGATACACTCGTCCCTTCTTTCTCCGTCTAGATGCCCAGAGAGGATGAAACAAAAAAGGTTGAGATTTGCCGTTCATTGTCTCGGTTCGGCTCAGACTGGTCTGACTTCGGGGTTGGGAGAGATCGGAAATAAGCTGCCGTAGGCTTGGATGGAGCTATTTATGGTGAAGAGGAATGAGATGAAATGGTTCCGCATGGTTGTTCCGCACTTTAGTCTAATTCAGTTCCATCAGGGGTTCTTTCGTTAGTTCGATGCAGATTCGTAACCATTGGTTCCAGGGAAAGAGGGATCACTAGCGGAGGTAGGCTCGCACTTAGATGTTCAATACCCGCTGTGCCCCAACCAAATTCAGGTGAATGAGCTGGTTGTTGCTTGGTTTTCCCCATCCTATGAGTCAAGCTTGGAGGGGATCTACCCATTGAAGATGCAGCTTCTCCGGATGGTGGTTCTTCCCCGCTAGAATGGGATTTGTCGGTGCCAGGTGGAATCCTTTGATTGAAGGTCAGGAAAGGAATACAATTGAGGTGTGGATTCAAGTAGTTAGTTCGCACTAGCTCGTACCACCTTGAATTGCAGTCGGCCTTGAAGGCTAGTAACTAGGATCAAGGACTAGGAAGGGAAGCTCTTCTTGTCCAACCGGTCGGGTTGCAGGACTGGTTGTTAGCGGAGAAGCCCAGGGAGAAAGATAGCTTATTAGAGCATTGGAGGTCGACGAATTCGTCTATCAGGCAATCTATCCTTAGCCTAAAGGCCCGTTAAAGCTCTAAGGTGCAGTGTGACCGGAGCGGTTGTAGAGTTTTGAAATGGGATTAGAGGCGACGCCTGAGTATGAGGAGATCGCACTGGATATGGCTACTCTTTACGGCAAAGGGGGCATTGCCCATAAGATAAGATAAGACTGCCTAGGACTTCCTATTATTGCTTCTAAGTGAAAGGTTGCCAGCAACAATATACTGAAGGCATTCAGACTCATTACCTTTCTTAGGTCTCATTGAGACTCCCTTTTAGAAAGAGAAATGAACAAGAACTTAACTCATCCGGAAACGTGATTCTATATCCTGTAAGCATCTGACAAGATCAAAAACCCTTTATCCTCTCGATGAGTGTCAGCTCCTTCCAGGTACGCTGGTTGGCTAGTGTTATGAAATAAAGAAGTCAAAGTAGAGCAAGTCCCACCTACCAGGTTAGCGGAGAGTGACTCACCTACCTGTTCTGAAGGAGGACTTACACGAGTAGTGGAAAGTACGATGCTAGGCGTGGAAGAGCTTTTTGTATGCCTTCTGAGATAAGAGCCTTCACAGCGGAGGTGAAAGCAAGATAGAATCGGGCTTGATTCCCCTTCTATGGGACAGTAGACAGGCTAGCTACTGGTGAGAAGCGATCTATCAATCCCTTCTCTTTAGGGCTTGGTATTGGAAAAGACCTCCTCTCAGAATTCTTCATGCGGCTATGGCAGATAACGGGCACTCTCAATCCAATAAGAAAAGTTCTAAAGCTCTTCGCCATACCTCTATCTCCAACAGACATTCATTATGGCAAGGCGTACTGATTCGATCACTTCCTGTAAAGACTTTCCTGTTCTTATGAAAGACAGCCGTATGTTAGGAAGAATTCAATCTCAAGCTCAAGACTTTACAAGGGGAAGGTAGCTGGTAAGCCCTTTTAGTCGATCTAGGCATAACACTTTCACCACTCTTAGGCAAGCGACTAAAGCAAGCCGAAATGTGCCGTTCATTCTAGTAGCTTAGACCTTTGTTGAGCCTCCTTACCTTAGAAGGACAGTCAAAAGCCAGTGCGTTGGTTAACGGCTTCCGAAGTGACTAATCGTAGCCAACTTATTCAAGATCTATACTTTCTCTTATTAGAAAGAATATGTATATTATTGCGGAGATGAAAGAAGTAGACGAAAAACTAGAGATGAGAGAAGCGAGCCCTGAAAGAGAAGGAGA